>NC_079524.1:12537684-12670184 GCF_003711565.1 Takifugu flavidus
AACAACAAACACACACACACACACACACACAAACACACACCCAAACTACAGATTAAACAGATTTCTCGTACACTTGAACTCATCACGGGGATTACCAAAAAGGTATCTGACCACAACTTCCATTTCTGTTATTGTATTTTAGGCATCTGGATTTAGCAGCACCCCCCCACACACACACACACACACACACACACACACACACCAGCTCTGAACTGGATTATAATCTGCACGATCCATTAGATGGATTATGATCACTGCCCTGGCCCAGTATCACCACACCCCAATACACTGGATTTATCATTAATGTGATGGTCCGACTGGCACAGTGTGTGTGTGTGTGTGTGTGTGTTTGGGGTCCACAAGGGTAACGATGTCGACCTTACAGTGCAGCTGCATCTGCCTCATTTAGAGGAACAGACTCTGGCTGGTTCCCTTCAGGAAGACTCACAGCAGACAAAAGCCCACTTCAGAGCGGATCCTCTGCCCCCCCCCCAGGAAAAGCTCGGCGTCTGCCCCCCTGATCACTGGCCTGATTAATAGGCAGCTGAATTGGAAATTTAATTGGATGTGGTTACAATTATAAAGCTGCGCTCTCCCCGGAGCCGCCGCCATTACTTTGGAACGTGGCGCCGACGGGGGGACACGATACAAGCGGGGGGGGGGTGGGGGGGGGGGGGGGCATGTTCTGTCACACCCACCCCCGGGTTAGTCCCATAGAGAGGGAGGTGAGGTGTGTCAGATGGGTATCACACACACACACACACACACACACACACAGGAGCTGGGGAATGGTCGATTTGTCACAAACGACGTGCGTTGGTCCACTTTCACACAGGTGGGACGGGTTCTTATGGGTCCTTACGGGTTCTTAGCTGGTGTCTGTGCCTGTTGAGGAGGAAATTCTCCCGACGAGGCAGCTTTTCCGACGTAAACGCTCCTTTTCCAGCAATTAAACAGGTTTTTACGGTCAACAAACTGTATCTGAGAACTGTTAGCGGCGTACTCAGGTACAATACCGAGGAGACGCTCAGCATTTCTGCACCGTTTGGACCCGGTCATCGGAATAATATGACCCGCTTGGGTTAATGGGTCCTAAGGTCAAAAGGTCAGAGAAAAGATCAGTCCAAAAGAAGAGGATGAAGAGCCAAATCAAGAATCAGTGGACTTTACTATTGGAGCTGCTGTTGTGGTCACATGACCCATAACCTTTAAACACACACCTTCTGCCTCTCCAGCTCCGCTCAGCAACTGTTGAGCTCTGGTCATTTCACCAACCTAATAATGCCTCTCTGACTCCCTTGCAGGACCCTCTGAGGGCATTTTTGACCCCCTCCTCCCTAAAGGCCTGTGGAGCCCTCTTTTGGTGGGAGTGGGCATTACACCGGCGCTGCAGCATCAGTTTAAATGCCCCAGCAGGGATCCTGCTGCACAGTCCTGCTGCTCTTTTGGACACATCATAATGTTCAGAACAGCTTCAGAGAGATATTCCAGCACGTTGCCCCCCCCCCCCCCCCCCCCCAGATTAATGGGTGGTGTACAAAAGACAGATATCTGCACTGTCACCCTTCTCTAAATCGAACAAATACGACACTAATGATCAGCATCAAAAATGTTTCTAATCTGCACATGGATGGGGGGGAGTGGTGGTAGTGGGGGGGGAGTGGCGGTAGTGGGGGGGGGGGGGGGGGGTGAGGGAGAGAGAGGGACAACCAAACATATGCGTGTGTTGAAAGTCATGTCCTATTTAAGTGACTATTATTAGCAGGTCACCATCTGCAACTCCAGATAAAGCAAATGTTTGCAAGTGTGTGTTTGCTTGTGTGTGTGTGTGTGTGTGTTTGCTTGTGTGTGTGTGTGTGTGTGTAAGGGGGGGTGTGCTGTGGAGGATAATGCTCAGAAAAAAACATATTAGCACATGCTAATGTTAGCTTTACAGCAGGCAGGCTGAGATTTCCTCGCTGCTGTATTTAGCATTTATTCAATGGTTATAGAACGTAACCTTCCACAACTCGGTGGCTCAACACAGGTGGAGAACGTCGGGTGGAGAACGTCAACGTTCTGCCCGCACCTCCGAGGATCTGTGGCTGTGGAGGAACGTCACGTTAGCGTTGCCTGGCTGTGGGAGCTAATGTCACCTTGCTATGGAGGCGCATATTGTGCGGCGTGAGAGCGACCACACAAACAAACAGATGTTCTGGCGTCGGGGTCGGCGAGCAAGCTGCTCGGGCCTGAATCAACGATTAAAATGGCCCATGGCTCGGTGACGCAATTACGCGCAGATTTACAGCCATCATTTTTTTGCCCCTAAGACCAGAAGGTTGCAGGTTTGAATCCCAGGAGTGCACGTTTTTCTGTTTTAATGTTTTTTTTTATATTTCATTTGAGCTACAGCAGTCACATGACTCCCGTTGGACAGAATGGCGAGGTGGTTGTGGTGGTGGATGTAAAAGATGAGACACGGAGGACGGGAGCGGGGGAAAGGGCCCGGGGGTGTTTCAGTCAGTTTGTCAGATAAACTCAGCGACCACCGCAGCTCCAACCTGCGTCACTTCCAATTGTCTGTCTCGCCACGTGAAAGCCACCCCCACCCGCCCCCACCCAAAACCCCGTCCACTGTAAACAGAAGACAGAGGCCTGAGCCGCCAGAGCGAGAACGCCTGGAACAACATGTAGAGCCCGACAAATGATTGATCCCCTCCTAATTCTCTCAAATAGGACGAGGAGCAGGAACGTCGGGGTGGGGGGGGGGGGGGCGCTCCGGAGTCTGAGCGGTGCTGATGGAGCTGGACTTGATGGGTGGGGTCGTGGAAGACAATAAGTAGGCCACCCTGTGTCAGGTAAACTTTGGGCTTGTAGCATGTCAGGAAGGGTAGATGTTGAAGTGTCGGAACAATGGGGTTAAAGATGTGGCCTACAAATGCTACGCTAGCATCACGCTAGGTGGGGCGGAGGGCGGGGCGGTGGGAATGGCGACCCCGCGTCAGCTTCAAGATCCACAATGAAACGCTTTATTCCCGCCTCGTGCAGGAATTAGCATTTTGTGCTCAACAATTAGCCGCCATTTATGGAGGCAATTCATTTTTTCCAAACGTCAAGAAAAGCGGACGGCTAAATGACAGGATGGGTGTTCGCTGCGTACGTTAAAAACAATTACTCTGCTAACAGCTGGCAAACAGCTGTTTTCCTTGCGGCTTTGTTAGCTCCGTAACAAGCCGCCGTGCTAATTTAGCGCCACATCCATAAACCTCCAACCATGCACGTGCTAACAGCGAGCACTCATTCCATTAGAATAGATAAATTCATTTGGGGAACGCCGTTGTCATAACTACAAATTATGCACCTTCATTTTAGCATTAGCTGATATAGCACCTGCTGCTAATCTAGCACTCTCATTTTTGTTCCAGTCGTCTGGCCGTGATGGCAGTTTTTGTTCAACCTCAATCGGCCGAATCGTGTGGCACAAACAACAGCGATCCACAGCTCCTCTGCAGAGAACGGGCATCTGCCTTCGTTAATCAACAGCCCCTTCCCCCTCCCCGGGTGCGAATCGGAATAATGAGTCAATTAATGTGCTAAAACGTCAACGAGAGATAGCAGCGCGAGGGAGAGGGAGGGATTCTGGGTAACGGAGACAAGAACGCTGCGTGAAAAGGGAGCATCCGAAAAGGAAAAGAGCACACGGAGCGACGAGGACGTCGTTATTAATCAGATATTTGTGCCTCTCGCTGATTTTTATTTTCCTAAATCGCATTCTGGGAATCGTAGCGCAGCGTCCACGCGTGACGGATGGTCTCGGCTGACAGCCGCCTTCTCCGGCCTGTCTGTCTCAAGTGAGGGACCCCTGGGTTTAATTGCAAAGGGCACATTGGAAATGAATCATGAGAGAAATTAAAGAGTGTGTGTGTCTGTGTGTGTGTGTGTGAGTGACAGAGAGACAGAGAGAGATGCTGAGAGTTGGAAAGCTGATTTCACTTCAGGTTAATCAAAAATTGCTAACATTAAATGCGCCAGGAATGCACTTGTTGGATCTGTCGATGTCTTGTCCATCTTAGAACTCATAAATATTCTTCTTCTATCTCTATATTTGCTAATGCTAACATCTGTAGCTCCTTTTTGCAGACGACGCTTTTCCGTTCGCCTCCTCGCTCCTCCTCAACGTATTAAAATGGTGGTTGGAGTCACATTAGGAAGCATTAAGTTAACTGATGTTCTAAATGTGCTAAAGGCCGATTAGCTTTGTTGCTAATTGTCTCGTGTGCAGTGCTAATTTCATATCCTGTTCAGTATACAGATGTTCCAAACCCGGATGATCAATTACTTCCACTTTTCAATAGTTAATAACGGTTTAATTATCTATGTTGCCAGTCAACAGGGTCTGGAAGTCGGCGCTGGCAGTGTGCGCTCAGCGGGAGGATCTTTATTCACACCCTTGTCGTGCGCGTTGTTTTCACTAGTGCGCCGTCGCCCTTTGTCACAGCTAAGCACACAGATGGAAATCAGAGCGCGCTCGCATGGTTATAATCCACCGCCGCTGTGACCTGACTGATAAACTATTCAAAAGGCTTTTTGCTTTTGATGTGGCGAACTGACGGCAGGAGCCCGCACAGCCACTGGGACAGCACCGGGGGGTCCGGGCCCCGGTGGAGCGTCAGGTACAGACGCCTCCACATTTACTTTCAGCCTGTCACCAAGAGTCACCGCGACCTTTAATGCTATCACCACCCCCCAAAAAACCACCACCACCATCCACACACCCCTTCCTGGGGCTAAAGCAAATTAGCATGCCTCTCAAAGGAGCTCCTTTCCACGTTCTTTTAGATACGGTGCGTATAAACACGTGATAGTAAGATGGAAGCACCGTAGCATTCAAAGCCACTCAGGAAGAATGGGGGGGGGGCTAACAACCCTAACCCTAGCAACAGTGGAAGGGGGGTCCTGATGTTATACCATCAGGATGGAGGCCACCTTCCTCTGCACTTATTACAGAGTAAAATGGTGGTGGAACGTTAGCATTAGCAAAAGTGTGACTCTGTCGGGGTTTAGCGAAGTGGTCTTCAACCCATCCTCCAAGCAGGGTTTCTGTCCTGCCAGGTGGGATCCCAGGTTCCTCTCTCAAAGCTGAGTAGGACAGAAAAGTCCTTGCAGGGCTGCTGGCAGACCCCTTTCAGCACGTAGACCATCTCTTAACGTCTGCTGCCGTCGCCACGCGGAGCGACTAAACGGCGGCGCAGGAAGGCCCTGTAACGACTCTCCCTCCGCCAGATGTTGGCGACGTCTCAGACGAGGGAGAAGAGCCCGTTTGTGCCAGCTCTATGCGGGCTTTGGGGAACAGTGGGGAGGGAGCTGGAGCAGGCCGTGCGAGCGGTGGTGCGATGGCACTGGATCCATGGCAGCTGTTCCCTTCAATGTTTCATGCCCACAGCCACAGCTGCTCTCCAAATGAGAGTTAATATTGCAGGGGAGCCGTCCACCCTGGGTCGAGCCTTGTCGCATGGTCTGAGTGTCAAACCCCGCCCAGCAGGGTGACATCAGCTCAAAGGACACACTGTGTGATCCCCCCCCTTCTCTTTTGCCCTCTCCTTCCTGTTGATGTGTCTTTCTGCCTCATTGCCCCCCCCCACTTCCCCTTCCCCCCCAACAACTGGACGAGGGTGAAATCTGTCTTTTCATGGCCGCTTCGCTGCGATTTCAGCTTTTAATGGAAAATAAATGGGAAAATAAAAGACGAGCGCTCGCTCGCAGCCTGCAGATCTGATCGGGATACCCTAGCAACAGTTGTAATGCCTGTTCTCGCCAGTGGGTGTCGCCAAACCCCCCACGCCGCCCTTCGAACCGCACAGGTCTGGCAACAAAACAAGGCGTTGATGCAGCCGCCACGCACCTCCTGCTCTGCGGATCTGTGCCGCCGCTGCGCTGACGGTATCCATAGTGATAGATGTAGGGTGCTCCTCCTCTTGGTGTTTGCGTTCTGCCGCGGCAACGGGCACCAGATCCCTCCGGACTGTCACACACAGCGGTGGGAACGATGAGCGTGATCTGAAGTGTCCTGTCTGCGGCGGTGCAGCTGCATAAAGGAAACAGCTGCTGAAATATCACAGGCGGCCTCCCGTGTCTCCGAGGATCCATCTCTCTCTCTCACACACACACCACACACACACACACGCTCTGCTTCTTGTCTTCCTCTCAGTTTGTGCAGTTGGATGTTGTCGAGATGAAACTACGTTTCCGCTTCCATCTTTCTAACCTAGCTAGAATGATGGCTAATCTTGACCATCTGCATTTAATTAAAGTAAAATCTCCTCTGGGCGTCTTTAATAATCCCCCCCGCTGGTTTGGTTGCTTCACCGGGATCCCAAAGGAGACGTTATATCACCAAATATTTGTTAACGATAGTTTCTGGAGGAAACGAGCAGATTTCTCTGTGGGAGTTTCGGGTTCTCCTGGACAGAGCTCAGACCGACGGCTCGTTCCTGCTAGCGGTCGTGCACACCCACACCTGTCATGTTAGAGCTCCCCCGGGGATGTAAAAGGATCCTTCGTGATATTTTGTGATAATTCAGCGACACGGGGATCATGTTTGAACGGCTCTGGCAGGACGGGAACCAGACTCGGAACGGTTGAGTCAACGACCTCTTGAACACAAGACCTTCTTACTAAGAACTGGTCGTGTTGACCCTTTGCTAGCTACCTGAAGCTTCTTTGTCCCTCAGTAGCCACTGAAGCTTCTCCAAATACCCCTAAAAGGAACCTGGCGTCTGACTTTTCTACCCTATGGGTTGCGGCTCAGGTGGAGCTGCTACAAAGGTGGTTGGTTCCATTCCAGATCAAACTATCTGGCCAACATTCCACAGTTGAGCGGAGAGGTTGAACGACTGTTGCGGCTGAATGTTTGTCAGTAACTTTGGCAGGAATCAAGCCAGGACTTCCAAGTGTTGAGTGACGGACGGCGACGTTCCCCGTCGACTTGCCACTGTATGTTAATTAGCGATGTCTCCTCGCCGCGCTTTCAGAGATCCGTCCCGCTCTCGTCCTCGGCCTGTCAGTTATTGATGTTTTGTCACGACCGCTCACGTCTCGCGTCCATCAGGGACTTAGCGTGCCACTGGAACGGCTTGTAAGCTAGCGCGGGACGCAGATAGGAGGGCTGAACAAGATGCTAATGACAAAATGGTGGAATTTGCAGGTTAATGCTGGTTTAGGGGATGGCACCATCGCATTGGTGCACGTTTCCCTCTCGCAGCAGGATTGACAGACTCACGTGTAGCATAGCAACGCTGAAATATGTCACGTCTGGTTATCCCTCCATACTACCGTTACATATGGCATTCCTCAAAGAAAGATCTCAGGGGCCGTTTTCCCATCTGGCAAAGGCATATCGAGGCCCTCAGAGCGGCGACGCTGAGCTATATCAACAGTGACAAAAGTATATTGAATAATTATCTTTGGAATTAATACATTAGCCCAAACTTAAGTAAATGTCAGCTGATCGGTGTGGGAACGAGAGAAAGAGCGGAGACGTGAAGGACGCTGCGCTTCGTTAATCAGATCTTCCAAAGTAATGTGGGCAGACGAAACGATTCCTACAGAGGCCTGTCATTACGATCAAACCGGCCATTTTAGATATCTAATTCACCGTCACAGCGGGGGGCGAGCGAGCGTGTTCGCGTCCATCACTTTTAGCTGTCCCCTGGAAACATCCCGGTTGTGTCTGGATCTGGACCCCCGGCTGGAGAAGGTCTTGTTAGAAAGCCTCTAAAGTCGTCGGCTCGGGGAGCCGTGATCCAGATTCCCCGTGACACGAACATCGGTTTGCCGTGAGTGGCGCACACTCGGAAACGGACCCCTCTCGCTAAAAAGGCGTGTTTACATTATTCACCGGTATGAATAAATCACCCCGGCTCTTGATTGCGCAGCATATGCAAAGGCCCAAGATCCACTCATCTGACATTCCGAACATCTGTTGGGCCTGGGCCTCCGAGGAGCGCCGCTCAGCAGTGACTTCGCCCGGGCCGCCGGGACGGGGTGATGAAACATACATGATGGAGGTGGAGGAAACGCACAAGTGGGTTCGGAGCAGCGGGACCGGCTTTGTTGTCAAACCAACTTTAGGCTCTTTTTACTGTGATCAAAGCAGGGACGGGACCTGGATCAGGATCCATTAAGTCTTACATTAAGTCTTTTTGATCCTGGTCCAGTTCCTGACTTCATCCCTACAGAATCAGGTGCTGATGCCAGTAAAATTGCCAGGGATGGACGGGTTTACGCCAGAACTTTACGTGTCGCTCTCCAATCTTCAT
The DNA here is from genome assembly GCF_003711565.1 of Takifugu flavidus. Classification (NCBI taxonomy): domain Eukaryota; kingdom Metazoa; phylum Chordata; class Actinopteri; order Tetraodontiformes; family Tetraodontidae; genus Takifugu; species Takifugu flavidus. Next base: position 12,545,982 of record NC_079524.1, read on the forward strand.
TAACGCCACGCTGCGCTAACTGTTAGCGAGGTTCGGATTAACGTCCACGGCCTCAAAGACTGAAGAATCCTCTCAGCTTCACGGCTTTTAGGTACATATTAAATATTAGTATTAAAAAGTAAAGATGTTCTCCAACAGAATTTCACTTCGCCGCCATGACGTCAGTGGCCAGACATCGATCGTCTGGAGTCCGTTCGGGGATCAACAATGTTGGGTCACGCTATTAGAGATTAAAGCTTCTCCAGACAAATCAAACCGGCGGGATTATGTTGGACATATCCTCCAAATAAAAAATACATATGCGTTTTCAATGTCAAATATTGTTATTAGATCAGAGCTGATCTGGGCTCAGGCTCAAGGGTCTCTTGGGGCAAGCGGCTTCATAATGTGGTCAAGACCCTGAAATCCTTTTAGAGACGACACTGTGGTTGTAGTTGTCATGATTCCAAACCAATCGGGACACTTCTTGTCTCAAGAGGTAGTAAAATGGGCAGGAAAATGGCGCCTTTTTTATGTGTGAGGGGTCTTTAAGTGGTGTCGTGCTTTGGTATTAAAGTGTTTTACCTTTAATGTGCTTCAGTACTTCCTGTTCATTCCTTCTTTTACGCTGCCTGGTTCCAGTCAGACGTTCATCAAACGGTAGTTTACTAAAAGCGGAGCTGGCAAACGTCACTTAGCTTAGCGGCTGAGGTCACCTGGTGGTAAGATGGTAGCTTTCTCCACTCCTGAACCAGACAGTGATCATCAAAAGGGTCTCCTGGTCCTACTCAAGCATTCTTCAAGGTCCCTGTGAAGTGTCTAAAGACACCTGGTGAATTCAGATGAGCTAACAGAAGCCTGGTTAGCATATTTTAGCCCACCCTTATCTGTTATAGCTCTAGTGTAGGATCCTAGTTGTCTTTAGATAACAGGTACAGGCAGGTATGCTAAGCTAGCAGTCTTCCCATTTCAGAGGCTTTGTTTTCTCATGTGATGCACTTCAGATCTGTATTTTCAGTCGAAAAGCCAAGAACAAAATCAGTTTTTAATATTTATTGTGAACTGTTCCCCAGTAATCTGCTCGGCTCCAAAACAGGAGGATCATGAGGATAATCTGAACCATTAATAGGATGGAACAAATATGATTCACCCTGCGACTGTTTGAACACACGGCCGATGAAGCCAAAACAAAGGTCGTGGGGCGGGTCGGAGGAGGAGCCCCTCCAGGAACCTTTGTGGGACTAGATAGGTGGAAGGATACGCTGGTGAACAAAAGACCAGGCTGCTATTTCTCTCCATTCAAACCTTTCAGCTAATTTTTATGCAAATGGGAAATTTATTGTCATAAACTGAGTAACGCTGACAGTAACACCTCATCTTAATGAACACCGAGTGCGGCGCAATAGCGCGCTAATCAAGTTTTAGTTCAAATGTGATCCATAAAGAGAGGATTCACGGCCGTCTCCTCCACGCGGGCTCCGCGGCCGCCGGTACTGTCCTGGTTAAGGGATTGATGAGGTCATCCATCAGATTGATCGCCAGCATTCAACCAAATGAAAACGACCGCGGCCGAGCCGTTAAAAGACCCCCGCACTCGTAAAAACTTGCAAGTTAGAGCTTCTCAGAACCCACTCAATTAAAAGGTGCGCGGTAATCGCCGCTACACGGTGTTAGCGTGAGTTATGGTAGTTAGCGCGGCCTCTCGTGGCTGTCGCTCAAACGCTAATGCGATTACTTTAAGGGACGATACCGACCGTTGATATTAAAATACGTCAACGGTTTAAGACGAGCTGACCTTTGGAAAGTAAAGTTGGACAGGAAGTCGACCTGGGAGGCTCTTCCTGTGCACGCCGCTCAGACACTGCCGCCATAATCCCTAATCCCGTCAGTGGCGTGCCCTAATCTGAAAATTCATGTTAATCAAAACCTGAAGTGAATTAAGCCTCTTTGCTAGTTTGTTTTTGACCTTTGGCAGCAAAACAAATGTGAGCCGCTGTTTACTGAAAATATCAGTATTTCGTTTTGGCCGTTTCCCACAAATAAACAAGGGGAGCGTGTTACAGATGTGCGTTTTTATTATTACCTCTTTATTCGTTAACATATCTGCACATCTGGGAGCATTAAACCCCATGATATTATCACCCTAACCAAGATGGCATCGGAATCACCTTAATTACATATTTATTGGTGTTCTTTGATGCTTTGAAGTAAATGCGGGTATTTGTGACTGTGATTTCAAGATTTAAATGCTGTTTTAGGATCCACAGGGATGGGAGTGGAGGAACTGCTCACCTGTAGTAAAGAAGCTTTATCTGAGCTTCAGCACCGACGACAACAACACCGGTGATCGGCTCCTGCGTAATTCTCTCCGTTTCAGGCAGAATAACAACATCCTTAATTCTCCGAAGGCTTTTCTGCTTTGTTGTTGACGGCTACTTTGATTGGCGCCGTACAACACCGGGGATGAAAACATGTTTGTTCTGTTTGTTTCCACCCACAGGTTGAGCCAATTCAGCTACCTGAGCCGTGGACCAATGGGAGCTCACCTCGCCCGCCACCTTTAACCCCCCCCCCCCCCCCCCCGTTCACCAAAGCCTCCATAATCCCCAGATTTTACACCAACTGAAACAGCTTGGGCCCATCAGTAAATTGCGCCGGCATATGGTGAAGGTTTATGATTCGTCTGGCACAGGCGTGGCGGCGAGGGCCTCCTCAACCATGAGCAAACACCAGGATGGAGAGACCACATCAGCCACGGTGAGGTGGCACCGGGGGTGTTGGGGGGGGGGGGGGGGGCACCAGCCGCATCCAAATAATGGGCCTCCTCTGGATGCGGCTAATGTGACGGCTGCGAAACGCCTCCAAACGGGCCTCAGCGTTCGTTACTGTCAAAGGTTCTCGGAGCGCCACCACCTGCAGACACGGTCGGCAGCGTCAGCGCCATTTTCTAACATCTGCTGGAGAAGTCAGAAGCGATCCACCCCCCCACCCCCCTCCGCCTCCCCGGGAATCTAACGTGATTACACACAAACACCTCCAGCCAAAAGTTTCCCCCAGCCTTCATTACAGCGTGATGCAGAGAGCTGTCGGCAAGGTGACTCCACCGGCCCCGCCCCCGACCCTGGCGGGCTGGCGCGGACCCCCCCCACTTCACACTATTGGCTCAGAGGATCCGCCGAAAGATCAAAACAGATTCAGACCGCCCGGACGTGCAGCTCAGAGGAGACCCAGCGTTAGCGGTCCTTCGGAGCGGTGCAGGTTTGTCATTAGCCGCTCCAGACGGACCGCTGACCCCTCTGGCTGCACAGGTGATCTGACCCCTCTGGCTGCACAGGTGATCTGACCCCTCTGGCTGCACAGGTGATCACACTCAGCCATCTGACTCAACATATGCCCCCCGGAGCTGCAGCACACATATTGTGCCATCATTATTTCGTACCTCGCAGGAGCGGCACTGAGCGCTGCCCACTTTTACAGTAGGTGCAAAAGCAGGTTGCTTTGGAAAGTGTGTGTGTGTGTGTGTGTGTGTGTGTGACAGCAACCTGCTCTTACACCTGAGCTGAGTGTGTGTAGCAGGGAATAGTAAATATTAGCATAACGGATACTGTAAACTAAGTCATCCATCTGTCCGATCTGTGTTAGCCGTTGCTAATCTGGGTCAGAGAGGTGCTGGAATCCATCCCAGCAGCCACTGGGGCTCTGGGGGGCCATTCGGAGCCCCCCACTCAAGCTAATGTGAACATGCTAACTCTGAGGAACAGGAAAACATCCCGCTATAGTCTTAAACCTTCATCAGCAGAAACTGCGTTGGGATTTAAGACCCGGGTGTTTTTGGAAAAAAGGAAATCCTGAAACGTGGAGCTCTTCTAATCCCCCCACCTGCAGCCGCCGTCAAACGGCAGCGCCTCCGGAGGGGATGAAGCTGCTGCTGGAAATATGAAACAGGAAACCAAGTGTCAGCTCCAACAAGCCGCTCTTTGGCTGGAGGCTGCCCTCCTGATCCGTCTGGGCCTCGGCTCCCCGATCCAGCAGGGCCCGGATAAGCTGGGAAGCTGGGCGAGCGTTCGCGGGGGCGACAGCTGCTCAAGAAACTTTATCAGGGGGAGCGGAGGCTGACATTTTATGGCAGCTAAGCCGCCGCCGTCAAATTGTGAAAACAGAACCTTGTGGCTCGGCTCAGGGAGGATTTCAGAGTCGGCTCCGTGATTTCCTGCACGCTCGCGTTAATATGGCGGTGAAAAAGCTCAAAGACTTTTGGAAGTGTGGCTTTTAGTCCATCCATGTTTGAGAAACAGCTGCTAAAAGGGGGCAGTTCTTTAAGAAGGTTTCCTTATTTTCACCCTTTTAGGGTGTTTTGCCTCTGAAACAGGGAATATTCGCAGTGTCTGAGCTTCTGCAAACACACCGCATCTTTTGGGTAAATTATTTGGTGTCTTTTCTGCTCTTTGACGTCTTTTCCTCTTCCGTTTGTTCCGGTTGGAGGAGCGTTTCTACGCCTGGAGCCCGTTTACAGATCAGATGAGCTCAGGTCTGAAGTAGCTGTCGTTTACTTAAGAACAAACCAGGAAATTTGACGAATCCAATTAGAGTTTATTATTTCGACTGGCAGCTACTCTTCCTAAAACGGGGAATTATTACTAGCAAAGAATAAAAGGTTTGATCATCACTATTACTCCCATCACGATTGGCCACCAGGTGGTGCATCTAGGCTCCGGTATTTAGCCACAACAGGTAGCATTAGCATAGAGGTCCGAGCTTTAGCCCGTTTAGATGAGGCTGACACATGATGACTGCAGATTGTTGAAGATAAAATCCATATTATCATACATGCAAAGAAGTGAAGCTAGAACATCAGTGTTTGGAGGAATCTGACCACAAGATGTCGTATGTGTCGACAGAAGTGTTGAACTACTCACAGGAACTGCAATTTCCGATGACAACACCCATAAAACACACACTTCCGCTTCTATCTTTGTGAGGACTTTCATAGAAAGAACTTTGAAGCTTTTACAGTTGTGAGGACCAATTATAAGGTCCTCACTTCTAAAAAAATATCCTCACTTTGCCAGTAGAACATGTATTTTGGTATTCAATACAGTACACACACACACACACACACACACAGCCAACCATACGCAAACACACACCCTCACACACAGCTGGCACCGTTCCACAGAGTGTAAACATGGATGAAGCACAGAAGGTGCACGAGTGCATATTTTTACTAAATGCAAGACCTCATTTTTGGGGCGTTGAAGACCTTAGAGGGATTTGCAATGTGTGTGTGTGTGTGTGTGTGACAGCAACCTGCTCTTACACCTGAGCTGAGTGTGTGTAGCAGGGAATAGTAAATATTAGCATAACGGATACTGTAAACTAAGTCATCCATCTGTCCGATCTGTGTTAGCCGTCGCTAATCTGGGTCAGAGAGGTGCTGGAATCCATCCCAGCAGCCACTGGGGCTCTGGGGGGCCATTCGGAGCCCCCCACTCAAGCTAATGTGAACATGCTAACTCTGAGGAACAGGAAAACATCCCGCTATAGTCTTAAACCTTCATCAGCAGAAACTGCGTTGGGATTTAAGACCCGGGTGTTTTTGGAAAAAAGGAAATCCTGAAACGTGGAGCTCTTCTAATCCCCCCACCTGCAGCCGCCGTCAAACGGCAGCGCCTCCGGAGGGGATGAAGCTGCTGCTGGAAATATGAAACAGGAAACCAAGTGTCAGCTCCAACAAGCCGCTCTTTGGCTGGAGGCTGCCCTCCTGATCCGTCTGGGCCTCGGCTCCCCGATCCAGCAGGGCCCGGATAAGCTGGGAAGCTGGGCGAGCGTTCGCGGGGGCGACAGCTGCTCAAGAAACTTTATCAGGGGGAGCGGAGGCTGACATTTTACGGCAGCTAAGCCGCCGCCGTCAAATTGTGAAAACAGAACCTTGTGGCTCGGCTCAGGGAGGATTTCAGAGTCGGCTCCGTGATTTCCTGCACGCTCGCGTTAATATGGCGGTGAAAAAGCTCAAAGACTTTTGGAAGTGTGGCTTTTAGTCCATCCATGTTTGAGAAACAGCTGCTAAAAGGGGGCAGTTCTTTAAGAAGGTTTCCTTATTTTCACCCTTTTAGGGTGTTTTGCCTCTGAAACAGGGAATATTCGCAGCGTCTGAGCTTCTGCAAACACACCGCATCTTTTGGGTAAATTAGCTGGTGTCTTTTCTGCTCTTTGACGTCTTTTCCTCTTCCGTTTGTTCCGGTTGGAGGAGCGTTTCTACGCCTGAGCCCGTTTACAGATCAGATGAGCTCAGGTCTGAAGTAGCTGTCGTTTACTTAAGAACAAACCAGGAAATTTGACGAATCCAATTAGAGTTTATTATTTCGACTGGCAGCTACTCCTCCTAAAACGGGGAATTATTACTAGCAAAGAATAAATAGTTTGATCATCACTATTACTCCCATCACGATTGGCCACCAGGTGGCGCATCTAGGCTCCGGTATTTAGCCACAACAGGTAGCATTAGCATAGAGGTCCGAGCTTTAGCCCGTTTAGATGAGGCTGACACATGATGACTGCAGATTGTTGAAGATAAAATCCATATTATCATACATGCAAAGAAGTGAAGCTAGAACATCAGTGTTTGGAGGAATCTGACCACAAGATGTCGTATGTGTCGACAGAAGTGTTGAACTACTCACAGGAACTGCAATTTCCGATGACAACACCCATAAAACACACACTTCCGCTTCTATCTTTGTGAGGACTTTCATAGAAAGAACTTTGAAGCTTTTACAGTTGTGAGGACCAATTATAAGGTCCTCACTTCTAAAAAAATGTCCTCACTTTGCCAGTAGAACATGTATTTTGGTATTCAATACAGTACACACACACACACACACACACACAGCCAACCATACGCAAACACACACCCTCACACACAGCTGGCACCGTTCCACAGAGTGTAAACATGGATGAAGCACAGAAGGTGCACGAGTGCATATTTTTACTAAATGCAAGACCTCATTTTTGGGGCGTTGAAGACCTTAGAGGGATTTGCAATGTGTGTGTGTGTGTGTGTGTGTGTGTTGCCTCTGGTGATTGACTTCACAGAGGGAGAGGATGCCTACTGTCCACTCCTCTGTCCACACACACTCTGTGTAATAACGTTCCCTGTCGGGCCCTATAAATCTGCGAGGGCCCAATTAAAGATGGCCTTCAGCATGTCGGCCCCTACCAGCACACACGTGTTAAAAAAAACAGAAAAAGAAGAACACGAACACGCTTGGTTTTATGGCTGACGCATATTTAAGACAAAGACACGGGTACGAAAACAATAACAGGAAATAAATGAAGAATTCAAACAGTGCAAAAAGGTGACGTAATATAAAGGTGGCGCCTTTGGGTGCAGCTGGGGGGGTGAGGGTGGGGGGGCGGAACCCCGAAGTCCTCGTGCACCATGAAAGAATAAAATCTCAATGAAAACATGCAGGAATACAAAAATAGTTTTCCCAAGAGTAATTTCCCTCTTCTGTGTGAAAGTGCTGCGATGCTGGCGGGAGATCACGTGACCGCCGCCGCCGCCGCCGCCGCCCTGCTGCGACCGGCGTGGCGACGGCTCACTGGTCCGGGTTAGAAACACTCCCGGTTCCCAAAACCTCCTCGTCCGTGCTGAAAGCGACTGCGAAATGTCTGCGGTGAAATGACGCAAGAACCCCCCCGCCCCCCGAGAGCGTCGAGGGGCGTCAAAGGGCGGCGCGCCCCGAGGATCCGATCCGGCGTTATTTCTGCGCCCCCCGACGAGGAGGGCGCCAAACAAAAGGAATAATTAGGCGTCTGGTGCGGTCTCCTGCCTGCCGAACGTGCCACGCGGGGGCGCGTCCCCCCTGAAACTTGACGATGGTTGAACTTATTTTTAGTGTCATTTGATAAGCTTCCCTGCCTGCGCGGAGACATCCCACTGACCCAGCCACTGGTCATTGTCTATACCGCTTCCCGTCAAAGGCGCCGCGCTTTGTCAGGTTTCCACTCCAATATCCATTTTGCCTCTGAAGTCCGGTATCCGAAGTGACTGGATCATTCGAGCCTTTTTCTTCAGCCGCGTCCCCCCTTCCTCCCCCCTCGGTGACATCATTTGGGGTCGGCGTCATGACAGCGCGCTTGAGAAATCCACCGTATATAAACGCGGATCCCCTGTTTGAGAGGCCGCGGAGTTGGGGGGGGGGTGGGAGCGGGGTGGGCATAATTTCTGGAAATGAACAATACTTATCCGTCCATCGCATCCGTTGCTTTGAGTTTACGTTTTCACGTGGTGCGCCGTCGCCATGGCGCTGTCCTCCTTTTCCCCCAGTCAAGAGCGCACTTATAGGTCATTCAATGTCAAAAGGCATAAAAAGGAGACAGCCAAGTCTTCACAGGCTGCTGCTTGCTGTTGCCTTTAATTATTTTAATTAAACTTTGATACTCCGGCGGAGATGGAGGCGCCGCGCGGCGCCGCCGCCCTCCGAGGACGGAGGTGGTGGGCGGGGAGGCGGGACCGCGTCCATATCTTAAAGGTATGGAGGTCTTAAGTGATGGGCCTGGTTATAGGCGCTGATGTGCTACGCCTTGCTGAGCAGAGAGCAGACTGTGCTGGAAACAGGGGCAAAAAACACCAACCGTCATGTCAAGGTCTTGAAGGCATCAATCCCTCAAACGGAGCTGGAGCCATCGTGGTCGGGAGGCTGTCCCGCGGTCAAATAACGCTCTATTAATTTTCCCGTCCTGGGCACATAATGAAAGGAAGGTGTCTTTAAAAAAAAAAAAAAAAAGAAACTAAAGGCAAAGTATCGGTGCCGTCCAACACCTTGGGGCGTCCTGTCTACAATTTGTCATGCGTGTGCACTTCTCAGTGTTAAAGTGACAGGATGAGCCAGTCAAAGAGGGGCCGGCGGGCGTCCAGCCCCGCTGAAGTTGGACAGGACTCGTGATGAGACATTGCCAAGAGGCAGCGGACTTCTGCACTGGTGAGGCCCGCTGGGATTATTCTGACTTCTGCGCTGAAGGCCAACAACCCCTTTCTCCCTGATTTTTTTTTTTTTTTTTTTAGATAGCTTCCGTCTGTGTCCGTGAAATTAGGTTTTCCACAGAAGGCACAATATGGTCAGAATATGTTAAGCCTTTGGTGCGCATGAGAAGCTAACCGCATTTGAGTGCTGAGTTCTGGGGCGAGCGCCGCTCCCGCTCCTCTTCATCTCACCAAAAAAAAGAAAAAAAAGCTATAAATAACTTAATTCTAACGAGCTAATATTATCTGTAGAGGCCTGAGAACAGGGAAAAGAAGGGGATTTGTGCTGGTGTGGGTGCAGGGGGGGGGCAGATAGTGGTATCTGGTGAACCTGGATCAGTGCTCCACAGCGACCAGCGAGCCGGGGTCACGCCTCTTTACTGATGCTGCACACGGCTGAAATGAATACACCGACCCTGAAAAACAGAGAAAAACAGGAAAGAACTTTCCAATTACTGCATTTCAAACAGCTTATTTTCAGATTTTTACTATAATTTACAGTGGTTTGGGAAAATTATTTCAATTTAATCACACACACACACACACACACACACGTATTTTTATTTCTATATAATGCCATGATATATAGATAAATACATATCATGGTATTGTGTACATAACTATATACGCGTGTGTATGTGTTTAATTGACTCACTTTGTGACCCTGCAGCAGAAATTCTTGTTTCCTGACGCACAAAAACACATCTCACTGTAGCTTCTGTGTGTGTGTGTGTGTGTGTGTGTGTGTGTGTGTGTGTGCGTAGCAGCAGCCTGCTCACCAACAATAGAGAGACTGACACCAAGAGGGAGCTCTCACACAGCAAATGTCTCCACCAACAGGCCTGCGACCTCACGCTCTCTCCGCCTAAAGCTCGTTTCTAAACGTCTCTGCGAGCACGAACACACCGATGTCTTGGTGAAAGGTGAACGGACAGAACATGAGGAGGATGGACGGTTTTTGGTGTGTATTTTTGTTGGGTTTTTAGGTCATGACATTAAAGGTGGCTTTACATTCTGAGTGATGTAATAAACGCACTCGCGTCCTCGTCGTGTTTAGAATAAATATTGTCATCGTGCATTTGTTTGTGGGCGGCCTTTAAACCCTGAGTCCCCTCCTTTCAATGAGGACAACGTCCTTTTAATTTGTATTCATGCAGTAATTAATGTTGCTGCGGTGGAAGTTTTATCATCTACAGTTGAAAAAAAATAAAGCAAAATGTAATTTGACTATATTCCGTTTATGTAATGAGACGGATTAGTGATAAAACCTAATATTTGATCAGAAAGAGATGAAAATGATTTGGATATTTAGATGAACATCACTCGGCGAATATCTGGCTGGTATAAATCAGTTGAATCCAACCGTCAGACGGCGCCGGTTCAGTCCCTCCGTGGCGGCGGCGCCGACGGCGGACGGCGAGCGCGGCTCGCCCGGTCGACGGGGCAGCCGTTCGGACGATGATGTCGCTCGAATGAGACAATGGGACCGACTGTCAACGCCACCAAGGAGTTGAAACAGGAGTGTGTCTGTCCTGAGGATGGGCGGGGGGGGACGAGGGGACGCCGCCACCGCGAGCAGCGCCGCTGGGTTTATGGCACATTAATGTTCAATAAAGGTAAAAGCGAGCCAGGCGTTGAGATGTTTGGTTTATGGCGCCTGTGGAGGCGGCGGCGAGGAGCCCGGTCTTACAGTATCTGCTCCGGAGCAGCAGCGTGCACGGATGGACCCACTCTGACGGGGCTTTAGACAAGCTGCAGAATCTTCCAGTCCTCGTTATTTGGCAGGGCTGCTGGCTGTTTGAGGGAGAGGTGGGGGCTCCGCTCCATCCCCGCGTGCTAAGCCCCTCGACGTGTACCCTCTGCATCTAATCTCACACAGTCAACAAATAAGGCACATCAGATGCTGTTTTGGCCGCGGCCATCAGAGCGGCTAAGTTTAGTGGATTTCATGGGTTTTACGGCGCGGGGGCTGGCCGGGGGGAGAGGGGTCCGCGCGGTGGCGGAGCGGCACACAAAGCACGGGGATATGGTTTGAGGGGCGAAGCAGGTGCAGCACAATACGGTCAAACCCATTCCAGCTCCCCCGCTCCCGAATGAGCCGGGGCCTGACTTGGCAGGGAGCGCCGCCTTGTATCTAGGCCACGCCGGAGCGGCGGAGGCCCACCTGTGCCGCCAGGAGCCGCGGAACAGCAGCCTGGATGCGTCGGCAGGAGACGTCGGTGAGATCCCAATCAGGAGAGGAGCAGACGGGCGGGTGAGACGTGACCGCAAGGCTGGGAGGATTGGGGGGGGGGGCAGGCTGAGAGATTTCTACTTCATTTAAAAAGCAAAAATGAACTCATGGTTGCACTGGGGAGGGTTTGGGGCAAATGGATAAGAAAAAAATTTCTCTCACCCATTCCAGATCTCTCCATCACACGGTGGATACATTACTTAGCAGGCAATTAGCCCATAAATGCTAATACGAGCGCCAAGGTCAAAGGCGGGGGCTGGTTTGAGCCCTTCAGGTGCAGAGAAGTAGACCCCCGCCGAGGTTACCCAATGAATCCCCCATCTGGGCTGCAGCGTGAAAACGCTCACGAGCACGAGCGCGAGCGCTGTAATCCAGTTGCAAGATGCTTATTTTGCAGTGATAAGCTACAGGCTTTGAAAGATTTCATCAGCAGAACAGACACTTTCTCCCCCCAAACATTAGAGAGCTGCAGCCTATACAGTAGCTTAGCTAATCCAGGGCTTACTTAACTCAACAGCAACAGGACGACGACATCCCTCATCCCGTGGTTCCAACACTTTTTGTTGTTCTGACAAAATGTTAATGAGCTGAACATTAATTTCACACCCTGGCAGAGTTAAAACACTTCATTTCTCTGGTTAAGCCCTCAGAGGTGGGACCATCTGTGTTCACCCCTCATACCTGATAATCAGGTGGTTATAACATCTAGATTTAATTAAAACACTTTAATTTAATATAAACGGGTGTAAAAATGGCCCGCTCTGTCAAGCTCCGCCCACCAGACATGTGTTCTGCTTTCCTCTCTGTCCTCCGCCACATATTGAACACATTAAAAGTTCAAGTTGAAGGGAGGAGCACAGCTGCACGGGGACAGGGGACGGAGCCAGGGTGTGACCAATCCTTCCTCCACAAGGCTGTGGCCCCTCACACACACGCGCGCGCGCGCACACACACACACATAGACACACACACACTGCCCACACAACGCTGCCATCTGGCCTGCTGGGAAATCAGAGCCACCTGAGGCTCGGCCAAATACGCAATGCTCGCAGACAAACTCTGCAATTCTTCTCTTTGTAAAGAGATTAATAAAGCTTAAAGCAGCACAACAAGAAAGATGGTGGAGCCACATGAAAATAGTGGCTCCTTTCTCTGGTGGGGAGTTTGCGGACCTTCTGGAATTAGTTGGTTAGAGAAAAAAAACAAAGTGTTGCATTTATCTGTCTTGTCTGTTCAGATGTTTGAGTTCGTGTGAATATAATATTCAAACCCGGAGCTTGAAGATGAGCGACGCTCCATTTGAGAGCACCAGTGAGGCTAAAAAGTGAGGCTAACAGCATTCAGCGGTTAGCAGAAGAGATAACAGGACCCAGGCTGGAGGAGCAGGTGATCCAGTGATCTATTAGAGGTGAGCTGTTCGGTGGGGGGGGGGGTTACTGGTCTGACAGAGAGCCGCCCCCACCTCAACAGCTAGCAGAAAATGGCTCCCACACCATCCCATGTAGCATCGCCGGCTCCCAGTTCAATGAGCACCAAACTGGGAAAATGGTGCCACAACTTAGTGTAGATGGTAGAGAGTCACGTGACTTTACCCTGCCGGTGCACCCCCACAAAGATGCTGCGTTCCTGTAGCTGCAGCTGTTTACAGCAGCTCCTTTGCTGGCTTATTTGGATGCACCCCCACCCTCCTACCCCCACCCACAGTTTTTTTTGTCAGAGTAAGTGCACATCATTGGCAGCTAAAAGCTCTGGGCACCATCCCTCTGGTTGTTCCAGAGAAATGCCAATCGTTTTGGCGTCGACGGGGGCTTCACAGACGGTGCAGGAAGGCACAGATGGCACTAATGGACGAGCAGAATCCAACCGAGGGACCGGGACAGTGCCACGCCGGAGCGCCGTCCAAATAACTGTAGTGTGAATGTACTGTATGGCCAACCTGCTACTCTGCTCTAGTGGGTATTATGCCATGGAAATACAGCATAAAGAATTTAAAATGATAAAATAATCATAAGAGAGAGAGAGGGGGGGGGTGGGAGGACCGGTGTGGGACAGCGCCAGGAGGATCAGACAGAGGAGAGATTGTTCCGCGCCGATATGTGTTGAAGTGAGATAGACGGTGGCGTCCAAGTCAGCGCCGTCCAGAAAGACAACTGGGTTTACAGCTAATGGACAGATTGAGGCGCTGTCTGTCAGGACAGTTGATAGACTGAACCTTCTCCTGTGACAATTGGACTTTTGTTCTGCGCCTTGGTCCGTTTTAAAGCCGCTCAGGCTGGACACTCGGGATTTAATCGTGGTCCAGTCTGTCTTAACCTTTGTTGTGGAAAGAGTGGACAGAACCAGCGTGAACGGCACCTTTTTTTTAAGCTAGCAGTGCTAAGCAGATGCTTGTAGGAAGAACTTGTCACAGCTTTAAGTGGTGTTAAGAAGCCGCTGACAACCCGCTCTTTTCGTCAGTTTAAAATTCGAGCCCGTTACAGCCGAGAGTTTATTTTTTTTAAAGCCTTTACGGGAAACAGAGGTAAAGGAAACATGGTGATCCTTTAAACATTTCCCATAATGCCTTGCGCCTTTGCTTCCTGCTTTTAGCATGTACAGTTGCTAGCTTTGATGCTAACTGCCCCTCAGTTCTCCCCCACCAATAAGAAGCTGCCATGTTTATGATGCCTGTACATTTGCTGTATTCCCACCAACACAGAGTTAAACTCCAGATAAACACGTGCAAACAGCCGGCGTCCAACCCGACCACAACGGGAAACGGAGCCAGCTGTGCAGCGGGCACACAGCTGTTTGGCGTCTCCAACGACAGCATCGCACCGACGAGGCCTCGGAACACTAGCCCAAACCACCAACGCTGGCTAGTTTTTCTCCTGGGTGCCGCGGCGTATCAGTGTCCTCGCAGGGCCTTTGGCTTCATCTGTACTTTTAAATTAGGCGTCATCGAAGGACCCGTCCTCCCGGAGAGGCCGGGAGAGACGCCGCGGACGCTGGGAACATAAGCTCGCACCGCGACTGCGGGCCACGACCCCCAGTCAGCAAACAAGCGGGGGCCCGTCTCTGAGTGAATGCATAAATTTTGTCTGCTTTATGCTAAAAAGTGTGAAACATCAGCGTTTGTTACATCAAGATCAAACTCGGAACATCAAAAGTAATTCCCAGTCATTCCAATACAGACACAGACATTCCAGTTGCATTTAGGCAGATTTCCCACAAATTCCTGGGTTAAAACACACAGTTTGGGATGTGTGTGTGTGTAGGTGCACCAGTGGCTGTGTGTTACTGCCCCCCCTCCCAGCGGCATGCTGGACGGGGTCAGATGTGATCTGCTCTGAGCAGAGATGCAGGCCATGCGACAGGGAGGGCCGGTAATTGGAGTAAGCTGTCAAGACAGGGCGGTGTGTTTTCGGTGTGTCGGTCGTGTGCGTGCCAGGGAGTCCCCCTCCCAAACCCCCCCACGCCTCCTGGAGGGTGGCACATATTAAAGTCCCTGATGAGACTAATGCAGGAGGAAATGGGCTTGGCCGCCTGCCCTGTCGAGAGGTGAAGAGGAGGCTGCTCTGGGTCAAGCTTGACCTGAGACGAGCGTGAGGGGAAAAAATTCAATATTTGCATCGCAGATGTGTCGGACCCCCCTCCCCCCCTTCACAGGAAGAAAACTGGCAATGAAAGATGCAGACTGACGGCTAATAACAGCAACATCAATGATTACAATTACAACAAAGTTCAAACAAAGGGAAGATTGGGTCTAATCAAAGGCACAAAGGAGATAATTGCTTCTGCCGACTCCATGAATCACTGATTATTAGTTTGTTTTACAGCTTTGCTCAACATCTGCGGAAAAGTTACTCAAACTTCTCTCTGTCATTAGTTGGTGTTCGGATTATTTTACCAAGCCCCTGCTGTCTCTGCTAATCTGCATTAGTTCCTAAAGAATTTTAAATCGTAAAGCTGGATACCTGGAAAACAACTAAATATTAATATATTAACAACGTCTTTCTGCTTATTGGGCAGAACTCAACGCTGATTTATGTTTCAGGTTTCTCCAGCTTTAAATCTCAGCTGCAGAAAAGTTGTTATTCACCAGGCCGTAAAGAGGCGGGAGAGACGGGCGCGTGGCGACGGCCCGCAACGCCGGGCGGGAAGGCTCGGCGATAAAGCATCCTGTTAGCTCCACTGAGGAAAATATGCTTATCAAGCCGCATGCTAATACATGCAGTAAATAATGCGATCATTGTCCAGCCATGCTGGAAATATAACAGCATGACCGAGCCTGACGACAGGGAGGGAGGGGTGTGTGTGTGTGTGTGTGTGTGTGTGTACGTTTGTAGAAAATTATTTATTTTTAAACATGAGCTACAAACTGTGAGAACTGGGCTAATGTGACCTGAGCAATGAAGACATTATCAGCCACACACACTGAGCACACTGTCAACAGGCATTTTAATACACGCACGCACACACACACACACACACACACACACACACACACACGCGCGCGAAGCTATGTAAATGGGGGATAGATGAATAAAAATAAAAGATAAACTAATAAATAACGACAATTGAGGCAGAAGGTGTGTAAAAAAAAAAAAGGTTTGCTGAACTCATAAAATGGATTTTGGTTGGATTCTGTTCTGGGACATCCTGAAACATCTGTTTAGACTGTAAAAAAGGTGTGAATGTAAAGTGATGAATGGACGTAGTGAGGTGAGAGGCTGAACCTGTAGGGTTCCACAAGAATCTCCCCACGTAGCAGTTCACCGCTGTTAGATTAAAATAATGACGCCTCGGTGATTCGGGCGCGACGTCTTTAAGAAATCTGCGGGTCGCCAAACACTTAGCGGAGGTCTCGCCGCTGATAAAAAGCAACTGCTGTGTGCCTCTGCGGCGTATCCGCCTCTGCGTGGGAACACTTTTAGCACTTCATGCTGCACTCTGGCTACGAGCTTGAAAACATGAGGGTGAACTTAAGTCAACTCTGGTTGACCTGGGACTCGGTGGAGTAATGAGGGGGGCTTCATTTGCTGCGTGATGAATTGTCGCACAGCACGCTCAAACCCTCCCCCAGGCCCAGCGGTGAAATTAGCAACTCTGGCAGGCCGACGTCGCCCTTTCAGGCGACGGCGCGGCGGTGCTGCTGCACTCTTTGTCTCAGAGGAGGGAAATCTTGGGCGGACTGTTTGTTTGGGGAAGAGGTGTGAATGGCGCACAAGTCCATCAAATCAATTAGGGTCTTATGCAGAGACGGCCTGGCTTGGCCTGGGCTGGAGGAGCTTGGCCCGAGCTCGCGCGAGGGGTTATGTGAGTCAGTGTGCTGCGGTGGCCAACAGTCATGACACCAGTGTGTGCAGAGGGGGGGAAGGGGGGGTGAAAAGCTTGCATATGGCCAGAGCCAGTGTGTCACATTTGGGCTAGAGTTCACACTGGGCTCAGACGCTCACACCGATGAACTGGTGAGGATTGCGGAGCGCCGCCGTCGTGTTTGAGGGGGAGATTTAGCAGCTTAGAGGCTACGAGTGGCAACATGTTGGCCTCATCCTTTATCTCTATGAGCTAGCATTAACGCAAAGGTGACCGTCAGCGGCAGCGGCGAGGGCCGCGCCGCTCGGCTATGCAGCGGGTCGACTCCAGCGCTACAACAGCGATTCGCATATGTTGCAGACAACAGACAGTCGCCTGAAGCGTCAACAGCGACACGGAATCATGAGCAATTATTCACCAGCGAAAGCGCCGTGCATTATCTACCATCTAAAAGGCTAATGCAGCCGGCGCCGAATCAAACTATCGCGCCGCCGACGAGCCGCAAATGATATTCCACCAGGAGGGGCGACATATGATGTTACATTCACTGGCCCACTTTCCAGTTTTTTTTGAGCGGGAGTCAAGCTGTACCGTAGGGGTGAGGCACATTCTAATCAGTAACGTTGCGTCCTTTATCACGCGCTTTTAAATGCAGTTTGTCGGGATTGTGGCATCGGAGGAGAAGACGCCAGCTGTCATGTTTGACGCATTTGCTTTTCACTTCGATTCCTCCGTCTCTTCTGGAGGATGGAGCTGGACTCGGCCTTCGGCTTTTATAAGTTCCTCCGTACGGACTTCACGCTTCTGATGGTTGGAGTCCCTCTGGAAGGTCTTAGTCTAATGAGGGAAGTGTAATTTCTCTGGAGTAAATGGTAGTTTTGTCCCGCTAGGCCTCACCTGCAGCCCGGAATTATTGCTTTTAAATAAAATTACAAAGGAAGCACAACCCAGAGGGAGAAGGGCTGCTCGGGATCTGTCTGTCCAACTCAAACATCCACTCCTGGTATTCCAGAGACACGCTCACGCGCACACAGAGGCCCCCCGTCCCCTTCGTTTCCTCCTCCCCAGCCTCACCTTCATTAGCAGCGGTTTGCATCATTCCCAGGAAAACGTCACATGTCATCAGTAAGTCCATTCTTTATCACTTCCTGCGGTACAGACAGTGTAACCTTCAGAAACCTGCTGCCCACAGTTTTACGTCTTAATTAGGAGCACTGTCAGAGGGGCCCAGCGCCACTCGTCCCGATGCGAGCGGACAGAGAGCGATGGAGACGAGAAGGGAGTGTGAAAGACGCAGGGGAGGACAAAGTCAGACACGGAGGCAGCGGACAAAGAATGAAGGAAGTGATAGATGCACAACGGAGGAGAGAAAGAGCGGGATAATCAGGGAAATGAGAAGTGTGTGTGTCTGTGGGTGTGTGTGGGCGAGCAAAGAAAGAGGAATTTCCTGTAAGTTAGGGAAGTTTTCTTTGGTTAATGTAAAAAGAACTAATCTGGCTAAGAGAGTCCGTTCCGTGCCACGGTAATAGTGAAAAAACATGATGAGAATGGCTGAAAAAGACTTTAAATTATCCTGTTGAAAAATAAACTTCCTGTGTGTTGAGTCTCTCTCTCTCACACACACACACACACACAGACACACACCCAACTGGGCTTTTTCCTGAGGAACTCATATTGGCTACTTGCTCTGCGAGAAAAGAGTGAAAATCCGGCTTAGTGGTGAAAACACTAGAGACGGTTGTGTCCTCAGATTGGGGACAGCTGACGGGTTAACACTATTAAGACTGCAGAGAACACGGGACTGAATGTACATCTGTGCTCCCAAACAGTGGGATTCAACGCCGCCATTGAGCCGCTCGCTCCGCCGCACACAGATGGACGGCGGAGGAGCGACCCAAGAACACAGATTCTTTTGTTGTTTTCTGCTACTACGCTTCTATGGCGGCTTTATCTCTTTTGGAAGTTCATGAACAAACACAGCTTTAAGATGAATTAAGGTTTATGTGAAAGTAGCTCATCTCAGTATGCTCTGGTTTAATTCACCAAAACTGTTTCTAGCATCTTTTGGCTTTTTTTTAATTCCCGTGTTCCTCGCCGCGGCGTCCTTCCGAGGCCTGGGCAGAAAACTTTATCAACAGCCAACAACTAAACAACAATAAAAGAAAAAAAAGCTGAAGCGGCACCACGGCCGCGCCATGAAAAAAGCCATCAAAGCACTTGAGCTGTAATTAAATCTATATCATCATTAGTCTACTCAGAATAATTGAAGGCGAGACAACCTATCAATTGTGAGAGATCAGAGCGTCATTAAGGTTAATAAGCTGTTTTATAAACTATCATCATTAACATCCCTCACATCGATTACCATGATGAACGACATATTGACAAAACAGGCGTTAAAAATCAGCCTTTTCGTGGATGTAGGTCCGGATGAATTTTTAATCCTCTGTTTCACCGTGTTTTGGGGGGGGGGGGGGGGGGGGGATATTGGAACCGCTTCAACAATGTTTTCAATTAGCTGCCGTGACGTTTTGCCAACTATTGTCACGTCTGCATCTTTTCCCTGAATCAATTATGAGAGGCGTCACTTATTCATGGGCTCCAGTTGAGAGGATCTACCAAGAGTTCAGCCCCCAGGAAGTCAGAGAAGAAGAAAGAAAAAGATCTTTTTTTACCTCCATAGCTCAGCTGCGGGAGGCCAGAGGTCTCAGCCAAGGTCACTTATTACAAGGAAAAAAAGGTTCAATTAAATTGATTTAAGATGAGAACGCCGCTCGCACGTTTAAGCTCATTAACGTAATTAAGCAGGTTGTTAAAACAATGCTACAGCGGCGGTGGAGGGAAGGAGTTAACGAGGTGAAGCCCCTAATTGGACGAGGCGCGACCCTTTCACAGCTGCTGACAGGGACATGGTTAATTCACTTAAATGGTCACCGGAGGTGGATCCAAACACAGACGTTAGCATTTTAGTGCGACCGTGGATCGATCGGTTCAGAAAGGTCACCCGCTCCAAACAGGTCAATGTTTTTGTTCGTTAATTACAGGGGGAAAAAAAAACCTAGGCAAACATAATAATAATAAAAACCTTCATGAAGTTGTAATTATATTAGAATAAAATAAATAACAATAAACCGCTGTTTTAGTGAAGTCGGAAGGGTGAAAAGTCATTATGTATAAATCATTACTAAACCAAATCTGATCAGATTTACTGGAGCAACTAAAGAAGAGCAGAAAAAGAAAGTGAGGAGAAGGAGGAGGAGGAGGAGTCGGTGCCGAAGACCAAAGTCGGGCCTGCGAACCCATGAATAGAGCTGCATTAGTGACACCTCGCTGCTCCGTTCACAATAAAACAGGAAAAAAACTGGTGGAGAGATGCTCAGGAGGCCAATCAAGGCGTATTCCAACAAAGCAGATTTAAAAAAAAAAAAACAGACAAAAAAAGGGGATTAAAGCAGAGAAATCTAACTGTGGCGTGCTAATCTTGTGAAGGCAACATTAGCATTGACGCTGCTGCAACTGAACCTGTTCGGTTTGACCGGCAGAACATGCTAAATGTTTATTTATAGCGCGCCCGTGTTATCAAACATGTTAGATCATATAACATTGCTTCATGCAAGGGCCCTTCACTACATATTAACCAGCACCAACACACTGTTACATTTATGTATACAAAATATGAGCATGCTAATTGAATATTCACTGTGAACATATTCCCTACATAACATTACTCCCTGCTTCCATCCTTTTAAAAATTCAAATGAGCGGGATTAGAATACATTACTGCAAGTATGTGTGACCCCCATCACCACCACCACCACTTCCCTCCTCTTCCTCCCTCCTCTGTATGTCTGTCAGGAGGTGAGCTGAGCTGAGAAGGAGGAGAAGGCGAAGGAGGAGGAGGGCAAAGTGCGCACAGCCCCGGCGAAGCTGACGTTAACAATAATGTAATTTAATTAAAGCCAAGATCCCAGCGCTGCCCTCACCCAACACCACCGCTTTGATTTTAATAGGCGATGAAGAAACGGCTCGGCGCACGGTGACACCGCCGCCGCTCCGACCAGTCTGAGGGGGTTCTGGGAAAAAAGGCACCGGCAGGACATCAGTTCAGATCGTATCAGGCGGAGGGGGCCAGGGGAGAGAAGGGTGGGTGCAGGTACCAGCCCCGGCCACCCAAACACAACAACACCCGTCAGAGACAGGAAAAGGGGGTAACCTCTGACATGGGAGGGACAAGTCAAAAATCAAAAAAAATAAAAAACGCAGCAGGAGACTGGAGGGATGGAAGCTGGATTTTAGTGGAGAAGGAAGAAAAGCAGAAAATAAAACACAGTGATTGATTCATGACGGGATTAAAAAAAATGTTTAAATGGCAATGATCTCAGCAATTTGACCGTGTTTGCGTTCTCCTGCTACTCTTTAAACCCCGAGATTAGGAAAATCAAAGGCCAAAGATCGTTAGAGCAAAAAAATGGGAAATATCAGGGAACAAGTGAAAAGAACTCCTGACACCTCAACAATAATGGTCCGTAACCACAGTTAGCTTCATTTTCCTGGTGCAAAACACGCACGTGCACACACACAAAATGATCCTTTTACTAGTCAGGTCCCACCCTGGTCTTGCCATGCGGGGGCACGGAGGATGGACGAGCGGGGGATTAACGTGGCACTCATTATCAAATTTACAACCAGTCACACGGACATCTGCCCTACTTTTCTCCGGTTAATGTAAAAAGAACTAATCTGGTTAAGAGAGCCCGTTCCTCTGCCATAGTTAAAGCTGTCACTTCTCCTGTGGGGGAGCAGCGGCTGAATGGAGCTGTCAGCTGGGTACTTGTTAGGGCTAACAAGAGCGTCCACTGATAGGACTAATGAGGCCTGGGCTCCGCCAGCCGCGGTGCTCAGCCCGCCGCCACCACCGCTGCTACCGTCGCATTAAAGACGGGAAATGTTTGCTACCGCAAAAAGATTATTAAATACACATTTACTCAGCAAACTGGAAGTGAAATAAAGCTAAATGAGGAAGGATTTCCTTTATTTTTTATCTCTTAGGGATATTCCTCCTCAGGCTGGAGAGGTGACCACGGCATCGGCGGTCGCGGGGGGAGGAGGGGGGGTAAATGTCAAGCATGAGCGGCGTCTGATTCGCCGTGTTATTGCGATCCCGGGTTTTGTCTCCAGCCTTTTCAGCCGGAGCCCCGTCCCTCCGCCCAGCTTCATTATTTGTGACGCTTTGGTTTAATTCCAATTACGTCCCTTAATTAGGGAATCTCATGCTCTCTGATCTGGGGCTGCGTCTCAGCCTAACGTGGTTTGCCAGCCTGTTTACCTTCCATTAAAGCCTTTATTGTGAAATGAAGTGCCAGGTTTGTTTCGTCCCCGTGATGGTAAACATCCCAGAGAGCGCCGCTGCGCTGCTCGCTGGCAGAGAGGTGGAACCTTAAATCAGACGCAGAGTTATTCCTTTCAGCGGCTGCGGAGGAAGCAAAACGTGGGCCCTCGACTGTGTCATCTTTTGGCTCTTGGCGCGCATTTATTCAGACACTGAACAATACAAATGGACGGCCTTTATTAGCCGCGGCAAAGATGTTCTCACCATATTCCGTGCCGTGTTGTGATGCTACCAGACAAAGGCGACAAAGAGAAAGTGAGAAACACCATCGTTCCTGCATCTGTTTACGTTTTTTTTTTTTGCTCCGCTTTACGTGCTCCAGTCAAAGACGGCGCCGTCATCTCTGAAGGATGAGGATCTAACACTAAACGTAAATGAGCTCTGCCCACAGCAGCATACTGGTGCTCCAGTATAACCAGTGTTACCAGCAGGACCGCAAAATCTAGAACCAGAAGAAAAATGAGCAACATTCAGATCAGACACAAATGTCTTCTACTGTGCTAGTTTGAATATTAACATCTGCTGTAAATACAGGGTTCTATCACACATTTCCATGGCAACCAACAACACCAGCATAAAGAGCGGCAGAATGAGTTTCGCGATGCTCCGATGTGAACGTTCCAAAACACAGCAGCTCAACAGTTTAATTCTCCCGTCACATCATCCTCAGTAAACACGCTCACGTCTTAAAACACGAAAGGATCGATAACACTTCACTGACACCGAGTCACCGGCTCCACTTCCATGTCAACAGACACCTCCCATCTTTAGCTGTGCTGCTGAAAAAGGGGAGAAACCCGCCTGAGCATGTATTGCTGTGACCTCCAGGATGCCAGACTGCATCGGGTGAACAGCTTGTCACCTCTGCCCTCGGTGCTCCCTTCTTTTTTACACCATCTTCTCGGCTCTCTCCCGTCAGACGGGACTCTGGACGAGTCCCTCTGCTCGCAGTCACTCCATGAAAGGCTCCCTCCCAGGCTGTTGTGTCAGTAAACATCTTAAAGCTCCGCATGTCCCCCCGGTGAGTAACTACATCTTTAAAGGGAACGTCTTGGGGGATATAGGGTGGGACGTGGCAAACGTGGCTGCTTTGAAAAGAAGGAGAGAATGTGAAGCGTGTACATCGAGAACGTGCACACGCATGCACGCCAGCCACTTCAAAAGAGCTCTGGTGAACACCAGAATAAGGCCAAGCCCCCCCCCCGCTCTCTCTGCCGCCTCCTTCTACCTGCTGTCCCCCGTCGATCGCCGGCAAAACTTGGCGGCAGATGTTGCTGTGCTAAGTTGGCTCTGAAGTGCCTCCCCTGCTCCCCGGTCTCACCCACAACACAGTCAAACCGCATCAGATCTCTTTATTTGTGCCTGGGGCAAGTTCGGCACCGCAGCTGTGTCCACCCCCGCTCTACCTTTGGTGTTGAAGGCCCGCCGGCGGTAAATGTGAGACCGTAAAAAAACAGTTTCACTCTCATTTTCTGTCTCTCTTCCGCATCTGCTGACAATCCAGCAGCCTGGCTGCCGGCAGCAGCGCTGACAGGGACGGGGGGGAGGGACGGGAGGTGAGTTGGGGACTGTGGGGAGTGCGGCAGGGGTGAGGATAGAAGTTCAGTGAGAGAGGGAGGGGCTGGATCGGACACCCGGGTCCCTGTGCTGAACAGATGTCTGCGACAACCTGCTTCCTTACACCTGTACGAGTCCTTGTAACCTTACGGAAGCAGCCCACTGAAAAATTCATGACCCTGGAGGGTTCCTGTCCACCATCAAAGCCTGCCCCCCCCCCCCTTCTCCCTCGCTGTCGTCGCCTGTTCTGAACCTCTTACTGGACAAGCCTGACCGACTGGACCAGATCAGACTCACCTGCTCAGCCTGACGTTTGAGGCGCTTCAGTGATGGGAGCAATATTACCGATATCGATCAATATCAGGACTAAAGATGTGAACTCTGCTGGCACTCAACTAAAGACAGCAGGAAGACCACGCTCCATCCCAACACTGTACAATTGCAAAACACAAAATGAGAGTCCGGGAAGCATCCTCGACAAAACTATCATAATGAACAAAATGTTGGTGTCCGAGTGTCCAGCCACGCCAGAAATCTCTCTTCCCTTCTGATTCCCCGGCTCCTCCAGGGGATCCCCAGGCTGTTCCAGGCCACAATAAGACCCATAATTACTGCTGCTTGTTCTAAGTCTTTCCTGAGGCCTCCTAGCATTTGGACATTCCCAAGATGGCTCCAAAAAGACATTTTACTCTGCGCCATCTTTCCAAAGCTCCTGAACTCCAGGTTGGCAACTACAGATTCTAATAAAAGGTGAAGACTAAAATGAGGAATAAAGCTGTAAATGTTTCCCAGAAGCTTTCACTCCCATGACAATGGAACCTTAAAGTGCAATCTTGTCTTAGTAATTAAGATTTTTTATAAAAATATGAATACGGGTCCCCCTCCATGGCTGCTAGTGGCACCATGTTTGTTATGTAGCCACAAACATGGTGGATTCTTCAGTCCTTATCAAATGCTGCCTGAATAGAATGATCCAAAATTGCCATGAACTCAACAGGCGGATCTTCTTCCTTCCTAATGAAAAACAAGTGATTTGACATCTGATTTGAGGCACTTTGTGCTACCTAGTGTATGAAAAGTGCCATATAAATAAAGATTTAATTGAATTGAATTGAATCTATCACCACCTATTCTGCCGCCGTGGTTCCAAGTCCTGCTCTTTTCAATGTGACGCTCAGAGCAGAGGGATATTAGAGCAATGGCTGCTGGGAACTGTTGTCACATGTGTCCCCGGCATGAAAATAGGGCCTGTTCTAACATGGCAGTTCATGTTGCCATGTTAATTTTCTCAAGCGTCATATGATGTAACGGGCAACTGAGCACAACTAGAAACCACAGGCAAGTTATGAAGAGGAACAGTTTGATGCAACCACAAGTTGTGTTATGGGGGCAGCAGGAACTAGCATGTTAGCCGCACAACCGTGCGACTGGTCCACAGTCAGAGACCATATTTGGGTTTGTATGTCCCTGCTCCCCTCACTGAGCATTTGCAGCTGCGGCTAACATCAACAACAACCCTGGAAAAACATCAGATGCCAAAATACTCCCAAACAAAACAGCTCCAAATATTCAGGGGGATGAAAACGCGCTGCGCTGAGAGCATCACATCTTACCTCATCTTCAGATGTGGGTCGCATGAGGGAAACGCGGTCATACTGGCGTCCCAGCAGAGCCGACAAGGCATCGAGGCGACCCTGAAAGAACCGCAACAGAACACAGGACGTGCATTTAAAATGACGACTTTGCACTGATGGTTTTAGAGTTTTTTGAGATCTCCTTCATGGAAGACTGATTAAACCTCCCTTTATTACATTCTAATCTCAGCCAACTTCACTGATGATAAAGAAAGAAGCTGTTACATCTTAAAGGCTTAAGTGGCCATTTGACATTTGTCATAAAACAGACACCAACAGACACCACGATCATCTAAAGAGGAAGTGGAGAGAGTGCTGACCCACCTTGATAGGAGTGTACCATTTGTTCTGGGTTTGGTGGGGGGGTGCAGAAACAGTGCGACGTCTGCGCATTGGCTGCTCCGGTTCTTCCTCTGGAACAGTCACGACAGCATTCTTGGCTTTTTCCAACCGGGCCCCTTCCTCCGTGGAGCCTTTCTCACCCCAACGCACCTGCATCAATAAAGCCCAGAACAGCACCGAGCGTGAGGACCCCCTCCACAAATGTGCCTGTAGCTTCTGTGTTAAAAATCTTTTTTCTACTTCAGAATGTGCCTGAAAGGGGATTTAAAACTGCTTTATGAGGTTTGACGCGGTTTAAAAGGCTGCAAAGTCATCACAGAAGCGTGTGAATGTGGGTCATCTTGCTTTTTAACCCAATTCACCACATCTGTTGAATTAAGGCGATTAATAAAAAAACAAAGTGTCACATGAATGGGGGGGAGAGGTGATTAATTAGCAGCACCCTTTTCAAGCTGTAGGTTAAGCCGTGAAAATATAGAACAGCTTTTCAGAATCATCCGCCCCTGGCCTGTTGCATGAAGAAAAGAGGGGCACCGCCATGAATAAAAGATACCTCAGACGTTTGAAATACTGGCAGCAGCAAAGTGCTGGACGTGGTTTTCCCTGCATGGTGCCTTAAATGTGGATACAAAGCAGAGGTAGGTTGATCTTAACAAGCACCTCGTCCTCCCTCCGTCGGGGGAAGCTTCAGAAGCCTGTCGGTGGGAATCAACCTGCCGCGGCGAGAAAAGAGCGACGGGACGGCATGCTGATACCAGAGGGAAACACGCGCGGAGATGGGAGCTCCCTAAGGATTCTGGGAAATCCCCGCAAACCAACGCGCTTCTTTGGGGCTCGGGCGCAACAGCAAAAAGGAGAGGGGGAGGGGAGAGGAGAGGGAGTCGAAAATTGTGTTTAAACCTGGGCTCCCTTCGGAGGGGGCAGACAACAAAGAGGCTGCCAAGGTTTGGTAGGCGGGGGGGGGGCAGGTGGGTGAGGTGGATGTGTCAAGTTGACAGCAGCGCTCAATCCTTCATCCTGGAGAGGACTTGATCCAATCAGGCCCGCGCAGCCAAGGACGGCGTGGCAGGGCCTGTCATGTCGGAGGCATCAGCGGGCTGACGAGGACGGCGGTCAGTCCGTCAGACCCCCTGCAACTCCACAAACTTGGAGCTTCAGACAAAAGGCTGGACGTCAGCAGTTTGCAGCCGTCAGAAAAACACGCCTCCGCAAGCGCGGATTCATGCATTTGCTTCGTGTTTACATTAAAACTGCGCCGGCGCTTTAACAGCTCATTTACATAAGAAAGAGGTTTGCACGTCAAGCGGGAGAGCCGGCATGACGACGGGACCCGTTTCATGTTCCTGAAAGCAATATGTTAGAAGACTCTGACCTCCATGCGTTTGATCCCCCCTGCTCCTCTTCCTCCATAGTAAGAGGCGTCCACAGTGGCCCACTTCTTCTTCAGCAGAGGTTCCGGCTCCTATCAAAAAAACCCACTTGGTCACAGTTGTGCAAAGCTGAATTCACTTTTTCTGCGACCTGGAATATTTTACAGTTCACTGTAAACTTGTTCCTGTCAGTTCTGCATTTTGTGCTTTTAATTTGAAAATTTCTACAAATTAATTGACCATTTCTGACTCAAAGCAGCCATAATAATTCGTAACAACCCTTTTGTTTTCTACATTAAGAGAGAAATAGCAGATAAATAATGTACAGTGGTTCCAGATGAGTGGCTAATTCTGTAATTGACTCCAACAGCAGCTGGCCTTCTGTGGCTGTTCAACACAACGGCAATGTACTCACAGGTGGCGGGGGACGGGACGGTGGAGGGGGTGGTGGCGGGTCTTTGATGACCTGGATAAACAGAAAAGGCAAAAAGAGTGTCAGCACAAAGGGACCGTGTGGGTGCGCTCGCTCAGACCCTGTCAAGACACCAGCTGACGAGTCTGACGGGGGTGATTCGTGACAGGTGACTGAGTCAAACAGATACATCCCTCAGCCTGTCACGCGGTGGAGATGCTGTCCGTGCCAGGCTGTTTGCTAGCTGGAACTGGCACCCCATCACCCCGCTGACTACTGATTACAAGGGTTCATTTTGTAAACCAACATCAGGGGCCCCCTGTGCAAAATAAAGGAAAGCTGAAAATCAACTTGTTGACAGGGGAGTCTTTGGGGCGTGCGCCGCTGCCCGTTTAGCTCTTAATTAATTGGACGGGGTTCAGAGCTTCCGAGCAGTCCTCCCAATCATATAGTCCTAAGGAGTTAATTAGCTCCGATGAGATCCAGAGGAGGTGGTTCAGGCTATGCTCCAAGCTCCGTCTGTAGTGAAGACGCAGGAAAACAAAGCAGAGAACTGGGACGCACTTTTCCCTAAGCAGAGTGACCAGGCCCGCGGCACTGTTTATGACAACAGCGGATGGCACCGCACCTGAGGAGCAGGTTGTCCACAATGTGATTCCACTCAAGGACAAGATGCCTCCGCTGAGTTTTTCAGATGTGCATCGCAAAGCAAAGAGCAGCCTGACGGCGACATTTGTCAGGTGTCAGTCAGATGCTTCACACGCTGGAGTCCGTGGGTTTATTTATTTTATTGCAGGACGGCTAAAAAAACACTCATGTCTACAAACTCCTCTGGGGTCTGAGCTTTTAAGAGGAAAAAGGCAAGAATAGAGGAAGACTTGTTGACCATTTCTGAACTATTTGCTGCTATACTTCTGCTACCAATAGTCCCCGAAATGATATATGCACTAGATTCTTCCATATCATTGATGTCAGTGTAAAAATTCTGTGTTTGACCCCCAAAATAGCAATAAATGCTCACTAAATATGCTAATTATTACATATGCTTCTAGAAATGCTGACAAGCATCAACAAATTTCATCACTTCTTAAATTAAAATGAAAAACGTTTGAATTCTGAAGGGAAAGGGAACATTCTGCTGTTTACTTGTCCACTCATGCGAAAGGCTTTTTTTCTTATCAGGAATGGACATTAAGACGATAAAGAAAAAGTGTGTGTGGCTGTGGTGCGACTATAAATACAGCTGAGTGCCAGTCAGACCTTTGTCCATTAAGCACGAGCAACGCATACTTCACTCTAACCGCTGCATTTGCTAAATTGGTTTTGGAGGGGAGAAAAGAGCGGCGTAATTATGGTGTATCAGAAATTCCAACAGCTGTTTCACTCTCAGTTAGGAGCAGAGATACCGTCACACACACTAGCGTCATTAGAATAATGAAAATAATCAATTAGAGTTAATTCATTGCTCTCTGACACACAACTGGCTGTGAGCAAATCCAGCCGAGGCGGGCCGGCAGCTCTTCCATACGCTGATTAACGTCATTTCAGCCACACCTTACGCTAGCAGGATTATGGCTTTTTATTAAGTAATTATGCAGCAGCTTTTCTGGACATATTGTGGGATAAATAAAGCATTACACAAATGACAGCGCGCTGCTGCTGGCTCCCGCATACCTGACGGACAGATGCACGATAAATAGAAGCGCTCAGTGATGTAATTAAAGACTAAACTGGGAGATCCTGAACACCGGCCCTGCTGGGATCGCCACCGCGGGCTCGGCACCGCTGGGAAATGGGAAATGGCACCACAGAGTCATGTGGGGCATCATCTCCTGATGACTGGTTGAACTTTATAATCACTGTAGAAGGCAGAGCACTGGTAGATTGAGAGCATACTCTGCTCTTTACACCTCAGCTATGGAAGTGTTATCATCAGGTTTGCCCATTTCGATCTAGGAATTCTTTAAAGTCGCTCAGGTCTCAATGCTGCCAACTTCTGAGTTTAAATTTCCAACCAAATCCTAAACAAAGCATTCACCAATCAGAGCTTATCTGACCTCTCTGACTTCAACCCATGTCGGAGGGAGGAAGTGCATGCTGCATGCGCAAGAATTGTGGGGATAAAGGGTAGGCATGTGTGCCTGTGTGTGCGGCCTCATCCCGACTGCTGAAACCTGGCAGACTGGGGGTTTAAATATTAACAAGCCACACATGGCCCTCCTCTCCTGCCATGTCCCTGGATGGAAGGCAACAGCAGCTCCCTCCACCAAGACAAACACGTCGGTGGCCAGACATGCTGCAGGGGGTTTACATTTTAATGCCTTTGTTGGTTTTCCAAAATATGCTTCCATCTCATCCTGGACGGGCTCCCCTCAGGTCCACAAAGCCAGGTGACATCTATCATTCTGGGGAGGCAGGACTGAGCAGCGATGGAGGCATGTGAGGGAGAGGGCTGAGGGAGGCGGTTGGCGACACTGAAGGGTAAATTTGCCTTTATCAGATCTCAGTATTTAAAAAAAAGAGGGAGAAAGGGGAAAAGGGAGCGGGGGGCACCATCTGTAGCCCCTCTCCCACTGCCCCGAACAATAATCTGCTGTGTATTTTTGTAAATGTACAAGGGCGAGAGAGTGTTTGTTTAAGGGAAAGAGGGCGAGAGGAGCTGGCGGCAGCGGGGTTCACCTCCGAAGAAAACGCAGCGCGTAATCGCGACGGGAGGGACAAAGGGATGAAAACAAAGTGCACGTGAAATGAAAAGCTCTGCCTGACAGGATTAGCAAGACAATTGTGTGTTTAGCAAAACCACTGCGTTAAGCTGCAGCCGAACAGACTCAACCGAGATTAAACCATAAACAATCTCTGCATATCAATAATCACATCAGTCCCCAGGTAGGTCTAATTGTGGGTTTGGTTAACTGCTACACAATCTGTCACTCCGGCTCAGCTCTTGTTGTTATTTGTTGAAAGGCTGTGCACACACTTGTTTCCTCCTGCACGTATGAGTAGATGCAGTTATCAGGATGTGGCCTGTCACCGTTTCATGCCTTCCGTTCTGTTGTCAGGGTTACGGCCGGGAGCGGATCAAAGTGGGGATGACAGGCCAGAACAGATGTGTGACACGACTTCCCTTCAGAGCGGGTGGGTGAAAACCCAAAGTCCCGCTGTGAGCTCTGTCCTGCTCATAATTCCTGGTGCTACACCAGCAGTAGCGTCGCACGTCATTGTTTGGTTTTGCCAGCAGCCAACGTCCTACATTTGTGTCAAAGGGCTCTTATCATCGCTCTCGGTGCCAGAAATTCTATGACGATCACACAGACAGGCGGACGGACGGACAGACAGAGCTGTTGTAGCAGCAACACTCACCACTTTGCAGCAAAGAGGCCAGAACCACCACATGAGGACCAGGGCTATAAGGACCAGAAGCACCAGGAAGACGATGGCCACGGCAAAACCTCCGGACTGAAGTCACAGGAAGAAATCAATGATTATACAGCTGGACACAGGTCAAAGGTTCAGCATGAGAAAGGAGAAGAAAGGGAGAAAGTGTAACCAGTGTCTGAAGAAAGAAGGATGTAGAAAAGATGAAGTGAAATTGTTGTTTTCCTCCCAGAACTACGATACATGTGTCAAATTAAAAACAGCAAATCCTCACGCACACATGCAGAGGCAGTGATGGTGTGAGCGCCGGAGATGAACGTCTTTCCCTGGTTCAGGCTGATGAGAACATCCATGGTCCTGCAGGGAGAAGAAAAACCACTGAAATCAACACCTAAAGGGAACAATAACTTATTGGGCCCGAAATGGAGCGGACGTTACATCATCCCAATGGTGTTAATGTATGCCATTTATGTCCCTCTGACTCAAGTGCGGTTACATCGCAGGCTTGACTGTCCAACCCTGAGCTCCACACAGGAATGATATAATAAATGTCTAGTTTTCTTGATGGTTTTTCACAAAAATCCTCCTGTTGCCACATTTCCCAGTGTCTTTTCCTGGAGTGCCAGGACTTATGTGGAAGGTAAAATGCAAAGTGTAAAACAGGCACAATTAAATCCTTAATGATGAACGGCACCGCGATTTCCATATGTCTATTACGGCCAATCCAATTACCGCAGGTTTAATGAGAATTCAGGGTATGGAACGAGCGAAACGCCTGAAATCCTCCCTCCATCCGGGGAAGAGGAGGGGGATGAAAAAGCAGAGCGGAGTGATATTGTGTGTGCGAGGGGCCAGCTGTGAGTGTGTGGCAGCGTGCAGGGGAGGCCGGTGCTGCAGAATAATAACCAGAACCCTCTCTGCTTTGCTCTGGATCTTGCCTGAGGCAGCGCCCCGGGCCACCGATTCTCCTGCGGTTCAGAACAGCTGAGCGACCAGACCATGTCTCCATTACTATGCAGTGTATACGAAACATTCTAAACCCAATCCTTTGCACCTTTCCTGGTTTACCAACAAAACTATCAGAACTGCACATTGTTTTCCTTGTAATCTGTCACATAGAGTTTTAAAGTTTCCCCAGTTCTCAAAAAAAAAAAGATACGTTGGTCTCAACGAGTCCGGTTCATCTATCCGACAGCATTCTTCTGCGCACACCTGAGCATTCAAGCTCAGCGGAGGAGCAGGAGAGGCTAAATTAGCTGACACACTCCATCTCTGATAAAGGTGGGCAGTTTGTTAATCAGGCTGGAGGTCTGAACTCCCGTGTGTGAAGGAGGAATGGTCCCGAGAGAGTTACACAGAGGATACCCCAATCTCTCTCTCTCTCTCACACACACACACACACACATTACTGCACATGCTTAATACAACACAGGTCAACTAGACAAACAATTTTTACTGATTTTCTATTTTAAAAATCAAATTTTAGACTGAACACGAAGGCCGAAGGAATATTGACGCTATTTTTTTGTAAAGTTAACTGTGGAGACCAGAGCTGGATGAAATATTTAGGGCGTGTTTCTGCCATTTTATTTTTTCATGGTGAAAAGCCAGTGAGTGACACTCCAGTTGCTGGCGAGTCCCTGTTTGTGTTTGATTGGATGGAAGATGAGCAGCCCGATCGTCACAGGAGCCGAGGGATCACTCAACTTTAGGTAAAAAGCCGCACCGACTCCCTTAGAAACTAGCTGAGTGGCAAAAGGCTCCTTCCAGCTGTGGATGTGTGGCTGTAAGAAGCCTAAACTTTGTCCCCAAGCCAGTGCTCATCCATCAGGAAGTGCGTTTGCGCTGACGCTAAGCTCTGCTGATGTGCTACAGCTGGAGTGGCTGACGACGAGCACGCTAATGGCTTCCAAACTTCCCTTAAAGACGTGAAAAGTGAGCAGGCTGAATTATTCACAGCGCAGCATATGCGACGCCTGTCACTCCAAATCCAGCAGCCGTCGTTCTGCAGAAGTTGTGACGATGCCGCGAAGCCCGAGAAGTTTGGGGTCTGAGGCACAGCGGTGTCCCTCAGACACGCAACCCGTCTGATTAGACTGCAACAAATGATGAGGTGGAAAACTGGAGATATTGAGAGCCGGTTCCAACTTTTTCATGCCACGGGAAAAAACTCCCACCAGGATGCTTCTATTAATATAAACATATTCACGGCCCTGCTGGAGCAGATGGAGTGATGTCACTGCTGGTAACAGCCCTCAGAGAGCCAGTGTGAATTATTAATGAGCATTAGCATTAGCTGCTGTACCTGACCGTCCTGCAGGTGTTGAATGGAGCCTCAGTTATTTTTTGCCCTCCACCGTTATTGTGAAAACATCAGGTGACATGCTGCTGCGGGAGGGCAGCTATTTAACCTTGCAGTCTCCGCCGCACTGGGGTGCGCCTCGTCTCCTGATGGGGGAGGGAGGACAGGGAAAGGCTGGGGGGGGGGGGAGGGGGAGGAAGGGTGTCGGCAGATGCCAGCATTTCCAGCCTGATGCTGCAGCTGTCTGCACAGATGATGCCTCTGCTGCGAGTGCTCCACGACCAACGGAGGATGCTGTGATGCCCGGACACTGGAGATGTCCCGCTGGAAGAAATCTGCAGCCAAGTGCTGCGGCTGGGGCCGCTGCCATTTATGGCGTGTTAGCGGGTAGTCCCAGCGCTCTCTCTTAGGAGAGGAGGCCTCGCCTTTAACAAAAAAACGGGTAGAACAGGCAATGAAAAAAAACATGCTCGTTCGGCTGAGTAGTTACCAGGAGCACCCCGGCGCAACGAGGGGGTGGAGGCGCACAAACAGACAGATGGAAGGAGACGGAACTTTCTGGGCTCTGTCGTTCCGTGGAGGTGGTCCAGGGTCCAGGGATTGACAGTGCATGGTGAATTATTTAAATGGAAAGCGTGGAAACGGGAATGGCTGCATCTGTCACACATCCTTTTAGAGCCCCTCCAGCAGATGTGTTTACTCACCGCCCGTACCAGCTAACTACTTAATGGGTCACCATCGGCAGCCAAGAGTTAATTAAGCGGCCTTCTGCAAAGGCGGTTGTGTAGCCGGAGCATCAGCTCAGGTCCCGGCAGGTCGCAGCAGCGCCGTAGGTGTCTGGTTTACAGGTGTAGTCAGAGGCGACCTTTTTACCATCTTATTGAGGAACAGCAGATTTAGCTTAGCTGCCCTGATTTCTATTCAGAGAAAATATCAGGACAGAAGGAGGCAGGAACAAGACCTCGCAAACAACCTTCCGCCGAGGGGCCACGCTGTTTTTACAGCGCATGCATATTTTTTGTGTTGCTATCTGTTTCAGACATTACCCTGACAGGATTATCTGAGGTTCAAGTTGATTTGGAGGAGTTACAGTTCCATCATATGATCCATAATCTGTCTCAAAACTGAAGGACCCTCCAGGAGGATACAGCACTCACAATCATACATTTTTGATTGGATTGCAGTCAAGCGGGACATTAAAATCTGTTGTTCCATCTAGAATGCCTTAGCAATCATCTGTTGTGGTTTGGGATTATAAGAGATGATGTTTAAATCAAACAGTATCTGCACGGCCTGGAATAAATCCATATTTACACTGTTTTCTCTTAGATCCTCGGGGAAGATGTATGAGGTGCTTTACGAGTCGCATTCATCCACAATGTTTACCACAAACTACGCCAAAGCCTTCATCCTTCTGATCTACTGATTTAACATTCAGCTGATTTATAGATTTAGCAAGTGTTTGTCTGCAAAAAATGAGTAGAAAAATAAACTTTGCGTCTTTGCTAAAGTAAAGCGCGCAGGGGAACATTTCTACAGCCATCTACGCGAGAAAACACACTGTGTTTGTGTGTGTGTGCGTGTGTGTGTGCTTGCTCGATTCAAATGCAAAAGTAAATACTTTTGCGGTAGATGAAATGCTACATTTATGATCAGGGCTAGTGTCTCCACAGAGATAAGACCAGCATTATTTGCCCCCCATTCACAAACTTACTGTCCCTCGTAGAGTTGGGGTGCAGGACACAGCATGTAATTGTCCAGAACAGTACTCGGCTTGTTATCTGAAACAAAGAGACCAATCGAGCTTAAATGACATATCTACAAACAAATCATATCTACATACAAAATAAAATGTACTAAAGCTGCATTGGTGTCAGTGGAGACAGTGATCCACAACTCTGAGGTTCTGGATCTCAGACAGGCTTGTTGCAGGTCCTCAGAGGGGTTCAAGTCAGGACTGTGTGAAGGCTGGGCCAAACTTTGAATTCTGGCCTGATTCAGACCTCTTCTGGTCCAGATAATTTCCCTGTTGGAACACTCAACCCCACCCAACGTTCAGCTTTCTGGCTCTTGTCTTCAGCTGTTTACTGGAGAATGCAGACATCATCTTCTTCAGAATTCCATTTATTTTCTCTGAGAAGAACAGTTCCAGGGCTCAGACTGAACGTCTGAGAACGTCTGAGAACATATAAGAACGCGTGGACACCTAAGTGCTGACCCCTCTCCTGCTGCGGAGGCCGTTCAGATTATTAATACTGCTTCCTGTTTGATGAAGACTACAGTAGCATCTGTTCCGCATATGTGATGCCTTCCGCATTTGCTGTGACGCATGTCCACAATTCCAAGAGGCCCCCACTGTTAAAGAGGTCTGAGCTGCACACTTGCAAAAGCCAGTAAGGGAATAAATAGCCCCAAGTGGGCGAATGTGAGACAGCCTAACTGAGAAAGGACTAACAGGAAGGCATCTGTTAATAGCTGCTTCCTGATTAGGATTACATTATTAAATAAAAAAAGACTTAAAGAAAATATGCTCCAGTGTTTTAGTCAAGTAAAAATGTTAAAAATCAAAAATAACTTGTCAAGGACGGGAAGTGTTGTCACTGGCAGCCGTCAATACGGCGGCTCCCTCGGCCAAATCAGAGCTTGAAAATATGGCTTCCGCTGCCAAATCCTGTTTGCTTCCTGAAAAAGGATTTCTCAACAGAACAGGCCGGAGCTGAAAATACGGAGCCGGGTGACCCACATAGCCTCCTCTCTCCTGTTTCCTTTAGATCCTAGATGCTGCAGCGCTCACCAGTGACACTGGGAGCGATTATGGACGTAAACCCACGCTAAATAATAAGCTAGTCTGCTACTAAACGTCATCATAAATAACAGGGTGATCCTGTGAAACTGCTGCTTACTGAAGGTTTGCTGGCCCACGATGAAGCTGCAGACAACCGCTTCGTTAGTGCGTCCGAGAGTGAAGCCGTTTCCTCTGAGAACGATGTCAAAGGTCTCTGCAAAGTAAACAGAAGGGCAGATTAGACCGCGTGGAGCTCATAGGTTTCTCTCGGCAAGCCTCCACTCACCGTTCACGCAGACGGTGGAGGGCTCCACGCTCAGGACCTCCGTGCACGATCGCTTTAATATCTGTAGAATGAAGGAGGGGGAAAAGGCCCAGGGTTCAGAAATAAATACATCAAGGCCTGGCATTTATCGGCTCTGTCAACTCTCAAAAACAGATTAGAGCGCAACACCTGAGAAACGTCTCAATCCCGACTGCGGCCTATTTTCTGAGGGGAAGCTCCGGATGTTCGCTGCGAGGAGGAACGGCAGCTGTGTCGGCATTTATGGGAAAATTATGCAAGACTATTACATTTCTCAGTTCTATTAAAGAGCTCCGGGAAGCTGCATTATCATATAAAGAGGCCTTTGAGCCCGCTGTCACAAAGACGACTGATCTGCTGCGATTCAATAAATCAACAAAGGACAAACTATGCAAATCCCACTACACAGTTGGTAAAAAGAAGCATATTAACTGCAGTACAGAACACTTGAAGCTTTCATCTGACGTTGGCTGAGGCTTCAGTCTGATGAGTGGAAGACGGAAGTGTTTACAGCCACCTTATTAAATCTGATGGGTTGATATGGGACAGTTAAATTGAGGGGAGGCCGGGGACGACAGCTGGGAGGAGAAGGATCTGCTGCGGTTCCACTGGGCCACTATTTTCCCCGTCTAATTACTTCCCAGAGAACAAGAAAAAGAAGGAATGACCTTGCTGCCCCCCTCCCGAGTGCTTAAATATGAACAACTCTGGCCAGATCATCATTTGGAAAACAAACATCGGTCAGCAAAGGTACAAAGCTAACCTGCTAAGCTAAGCTAAGCTAAATAAAGCTAAGCAGCTCTTTCGGGGTTCAAACACATCAAAGAGCCATTTGTGTTACGGAGCAGCAGAGAGCAGATTTTCCCAGCCTCCTGCCTGAGAAACCTGCCACGCTGGTCACAGAGGCAGGAGGGATCCAGCAGCAAAACGCTGCACAGATGATCTGAGAGAGAAGCGCCGGGGCCAACCAGTCACCCGTCCAGGATTACTAAGGGCAGAAGAATGCGCTGGGTTTCATTAGGATGCTGGAAGCGTCTCAGCACCTCCCAGGACCCAGAGATGAGCTGGTTCATCATTTATGGGGAGATTTTCAAACATTCGGAGGGGTTCTGTGTTCGGCTCCGGGGCTCCGAACCCATGAGTGCAGAAGCTTCTATAAATATTTTTTTCTACTCATCAGAGACAAAGACAGACTGGAAATTCTTTCTCTGTCCACCATTTTAAATGCATCTTCCTTTGAACACAGCGGAGCTCTGCAGATTTCACATGCATTTGGTTGTTGCTCCAACAAACGTGCGGTCTGCATCGCCCGTTGAGGGCGTATCCCTTTGGCGGGCGCGAGCATCCTTCTTCTTCTGCTCTTTCTACAAACTCGCCGGCCAGAGCGTGTCCTATACAGTGAGATGGGCTCCGGCCGGTCAGAGAGGGGCTCCGGGCTCAGATTCATATGAAAATGTTGCCATACAAACCCCCGCCTTGGCTGACAGCAATCCGGCTAAAAGCTGCAGCAAATGGAAAGTATCACTAATTAGCTGGCAGAGGGGAGGGGGGGAGGGGGAGTGTGGGGGGGGGGGGGGGGGGGGGGGGGACTGAGGAACTTCATGTAAACACAGTTAAAGGGACTCTTGCTGCTGCTAATTCTGTCCTACAGTAAAATCCTCTGAAGGGACACTCAGATGGACGGTGACTAACGCCTATCCCAGCGTTCACACACGCTTCCTCTCAGCGAGCGCTTATTTCCACAGACCTTCACAGGAAGTTGCAGCAAGGGCCAAAAACGCAACAGCTGCAAATATTTCAAGTGCGTTCCGGTCAGCTAATGGAGCAAAACAATGCGAGGAAACTTACAGAGTTGACGATGCCCTTGAGTGCGTGGAAGCCATCTTTGACAGGAAACACTTGGTCCTTCTTGTCGGCGATAGCGGCGAGCTGTCGGAGTCACAAAGGAAGTCGGTAAACAAGAAGCAAAGTCGATTTAACGCGGCTATCCTCCTTTCGTCTTCATGACTGAGCGGCGTCTTTGCCTCGGCATCATGGGCAGGAGGAGACGTAACAGATGGCCTGACTGTGGCAAACACTTCGCTCAACCAGTTCAAGAAAAAAAAAAACTGAAGCACTAACTGGGACTCAACATTTCCTTTTGTTGTTCGATGCGTTTACTGTTAGTTACAATAATAGTGGTATTAGCTAAACCCAGACATATTAAAATTGATTTTATTCTGATTTGAAGTGGATTTTCTGGACATTCTAAATGGTCACACATCAGTGTTGAACAGATTTGTGCATGTGTGCTTGCACGCGTGCATGGCCCCCGCCGGCCCGTTCAAGTGTGAATGTCTAACACGCAAACTTACACCGCACGCTGCAAAATTTGTGATTTTGGGGTGTGAAGAACACACGCTTACATGTGTCCTTAAGAAAATATCCAAATAAACCCACATCCCTTTGCAAATGAAATCCTTTCCTGTTCTCAGCAGGAGCAGAATCGTGGGTATTTCTGGCTTTAGTGGGGCTGATTTTCAGGTGAGCGCAGGTGTTCTGACATGGAGCCTCCTGTCTGGTGCGTGTGTGCTTACCTGCTGCTCATCGAAGTCTTTAATACCCACACAGTAAACACGTGCTCCGTATTTTCTGGCTTCGTCAGCCTGAGGAACAAACAGGTTTTCAGATCAAATCCAACAGGTTGCACATCAACAGCAGGGCAGATTTATGTCCAATCTCACCTCCTTCACCGTGAGCTCATGGACATAAACCTCCAGCTTGCCGTCCGTCAGAGCCAGGATGATACTGGAGGTGGTGCTGGACTGGGCCCGGATCTGAGCCGAGGCCTTCAGGTTAACGACACGTGACAAACCAGTCAGTTTCACAGTGATGCCTTTGTTATTTTAATGGTTCTGAGACAGTAAAGCTGTTGATCTGACCTCTTTTATCCCCTCGTGCATGTAGGTTTCTCCTGCCGGCTTCACGTCAGCCAACTTCCTCAGACCATCCTCAATCTTGTAGCTAAACCAGCAAAAGAAAGACAGATTTTTAGTATGAATCCTGAAGATGATTCTTTTGTCTCATGTTAATGTGGAGCACTTGTTACTCTAAAAAAAAGCAATAGTATATCATTCAAAATCATAAATATATTTGTAGATTTTTATAAACGATATGTCTAATATTAGTGTTATTTATGAGGTTTTTACATTTCTCA
The DNA here is from genome assembly GCF_003711565.1 of Takifugu flavidus. Lineage (NCBI taxonomy): Eukaryota > Metazoa > Chordata > Actinopteri > Tetraodontiformes > Tetraodontidae > Takifugu > Takifugu flavidus. Next base: position 12,585,183 of record NC_079524.1, read on the forward strand.
GGAACCTCCTATAAAAGATCAACTATATTTATTTAAATATCTGTATATAAATATGTCTAATTTGTACAATATGCCAAAATAGGAAGAGTAATTGACAATTTACCTTTTGCAATAAAATGTGGAATTTAATGCACAGTTAACCATTAATTTTGAAATGCGTTTAATGCCAAGAGCAGTGAAACAGAAATTGGCATCAGCAGGCCGAGCTACTTTAAAAATGTGCAGTAAAACTTGAAAAAATAAAACCTTAAAGTGAATGGAATTTTAAAGGAATGTGATCATAATCTAAAGCAGCCTGTCGTCATCTAGAGGCAAATGTTGATGGTGGAAGAGTCAAAGCAGACTCTATCAAGAAGACAGATAACAGCATCTTTCAACATACAGGCTTTGTTCGTGTAACCATGGCAACGCGCTAAATAAAATGTTTAAAGGTGTGGTACCTGTCTCCGGTCAGGGGCAGCAGCACTGTCGCCTGGGCGGAGAAAACGATGAAGGAAACTCTCATTCTGGGGCTAAAAGGAGAAATAATATTTAAAGGAATTTAGGGAACACGTGTTTAAGAGTTTATTTGGGTTTAATCCCCAAAAACATCACTTCTGTCCCCCGACTCGCGTGCACAGGGAACACGAGAGACGCCGGGGACGGCTGTTAATGTCAGCGTGACAGACGGTGATAAATCCCACCAACCCCAATCAGGAAAATTAAAATTATTAGCCAATGGAGGTTTTGGGGGTTTTTTTTAACCATCGCACAGCCTTTAAAGCGGCTCTGGCTCTCCCATGGGATGAAATTAATAACCACACGGGCAAGAAAACATGTTGGACCGATGAATCACGCTTCCGCACACAAACATCCTGTCGCACAAATATATATTTTGTACCTGTGACTTTAGGAGCGTGAGCGTAGCGTCGGACTGAATCTGCTGTACCAGATGTACCGTTAATGTCCGGCGCTGTCACCCTCGCATTACTGTCGCCGTTGTTCAGCGACACGTTCCAGCAGATGATTGTTGTAATTAGAAAAGTTCTCCTAAAACTGCCCCCTCCCTTTTCCATATAATATAAACAGTAAGCATATTTTGCCCCATTGATCACTCAAAAGAAAAAAAACAATGTGAAGTTCCTTAAAATGTATATTTGGGGGACATCATGCGGGTATAAAAATGGGAAGTGACTCATGACTTAGACACATGTGACCAACAGTCAGTGAAATCTTGATCACATACTTAATAAAACAGGAACAGGAACAAATTCAGAAAGTATTGAGCTAAAATTCACATTAATCACATTTAGGAAAAATGACTGGGAGACCTGGGATAGCACCAGTCTCCTTCCAGCCCAGGACTGGAGTAATAGTGCTCAGTTCTCCAGCTCAACTTTTGATAATTAAGCGCTCCGGAGCTTCCTGTAGAGATCCGAACCTTTGGGAGCATAAGGAGAGGTGCTGATATTTCTCAACCATGTGACACACGGCCCCGTCGCCATCCGCCCCCGCAAACACAGCACACGGCCAGATTTGGCATCGAGCGCGAGCAGGCGTACGCGTCCGCATCCTGTTTGCAAGTTTTAGAGTAATATGTCGACTAAAAACTACCCTCGCTCAAGCTGCAGATGACAAATCGTGGGCGGCGGCTTAAATGCCGAACTTTTGACATTCGGAGGAGCTCAAAGTCCTTCCGACATGTTTTCATGGCAGGGAGGGCTAAAGCCGGGCTGACGCCAAGGACAGGGATGAGGCAGGCGGGGGGGGGCGGTTGGTAGAACAGTCCAGTGTGGTCCACATGGTGGAACAGAAGAGCTCTTGGTGGGCTAGCATTGTTTAGCAGATTGTCCTCGGCGCCTTCCAGAGTTCTTTTCCTTTACTGTACATTGTCTGCCTGTCAGCCACTCTGTGGTGGAAGCAGGGGATAAGTGTGGAGCCGGACCCCCCCGGTGCAAATGGCCATTCTCACAGCCCAGAAGACAGCTCCTCTCTGCCACCCACTCCCACCTGGTGCCTTTGCTATTTTCTTCAACCAACCACTTCATTCTGGCTGGGTCGCTACCGTCTGTACAGTGCTGGCAGGCGCCGCTTGACTCAAACGTTATGCAAGCCGAGCATTTCAATCCGGTTCCTCCTTCCTCTTCAAGGAATTTTGTGCAGACACAGATGATTGATTGTTTCGGATCAGTTTGGGAAACAGGTGGAGGCCGATTAATATCTGTGCAACATCTATGGTTTCAGGGGGATGCAGGGGGGAGACATCCAGTGTATCTCAGACAATATCAGCGTGTGTTGCTGGTGAGACAGAAATGTTTGTTACACGCTGGTCACACTCACCTCACGAATCTTTCGGTGAGGTTCTTCACAAAGGAGTAAATCTGGACCCAGTCTCCGGCCACGCTCCCAGACCTGTCACAGGAGAACAACAGTGGGTTCACAGCTCGTCAGCAGGAGCAGATTGAGCACCGGGGAGTGAAACACCGTGCGGTGCTGGTGCCCGGTACCACAGCCACAGTTGCCACGTGCTGGATACCGGGGCTGATGAATGTGCACTGATCAGGATGGAAGTGAGACCCCTCAGCTCACCAAGTACTGCTTAAGTCCACCTGCACAGGTGTAATTAACAATCACAGTTTTCTGCGTACGCTGGATAGAAACCGGTCAGGACCAACTGCCTCCCCCCTCTCTACAGATAAGGCCACGGGAATATCAAACAATATTTGAGTGGCAGAATATTTAGCAGTTAATTATCGGTGTGACCAGCAGACAGCGGTGGCTGGGACTAAAACCGACCCCTACCCGAAAAGCAAAATTCACCGCTGCAGCAAATTGGCAACATCTCGTCCTCCTTATCTGTGTTGTGGATCAGGAAGTCCGGCAGCAATTATCTGCAGCGTCAGCAGAGCTGCAAAAACCCTCCAAACGGCTGCAGCAACCTCTGCAGAACGAGCCTCCGGAAATGACGTCAAGCTTCTTTAGTCTAAAGGGAGGGAGGACAGGGGGCGTCTGCTGGTCGTCTCAGCCTTTATCTGGTCATTTGGGGTTCAGAGAGGTGGAGGTCGTGTTGAAATGGGTCGGGGGGCTTGTTTTAGTTTAACTGTAACAGCTTCAATCTGAGCGAGGACGGTTTCAGAACATTTACTGGCAGAGTCGTAAACTCCACATAATATATCACAGACAATTTCAGGCTCTTTTACTAACGAGCAGATTCTGGCTGATGGCTGAGGCGCGCTGCAGGAAATGCAGTCATATTGTCCCTGGGCGTGCACAAACACCTGCGCACGCTGACTGAAATGGTGAAGTGTGATGTGTGAGGTTCGGTTAACCACAGCTGGCTGAGATTGTCAACCAGCTTGAGGTATGGTCACGGTAAGGCTCGCGCTTCCTCCAGGTTTGTTATTAACTGCTGGCAATTGCACCATCAGCCCTGATAACACCCAGCCCAGTGCAGTTGGAAGATTAAACGGATGTTTACAGCATTCATTCTTTCATGTATACAATGACATTTAAAATAAACATGTAGCCTCAGTTTGGTTCCGAAGCTTGTTCAGACTCACAATTTGGTTTTTTGGACCATGTTTAGCTTCCATGATGTAGTGTAAACTGCAGGCATCAACACTGGTCCCTGCCATTTTAAAACAATACTGGTGATGAGGATGGTAATGATGATGATGATGATGATGATGATGAACAATGACACAATAACCAGGGGAGGGACACCGTCTTTGTCCCATGGGTCAGGTTACAAGAAGCTCCATTAAAACCTCCTGTAGACGAACCTAAACATGATTACACCAGCATAAATTGGTTTAATCAATGTCCTGGTCAGAAGACCAAGTTGGCCCATTTTAAAAGCTGAAAACGTGTAAATCATTTTCCAACCTTTTGTTTCGCATCCTAACAAAACAAAGCATAATTTAGCCTTGAGGGCTAAACAAAGGTTCAGACCTTTGTTTTTGGTCTGCTTGGCTCACTTACTTGTCTAAAACAAAGTAGAGGTCGTAGGCTCCGCGACACGATGCTTCTTCGGCCAAGCAGGACGAGGCGAACAAACAGAGGAAGAAGACGGCGAACGCCGCCGAAGTCCAGCGACCCGTCCCGCGAAGCTCATCCTCCGCGGTGAAATCCGCCGACCACTTCTCCAACATTCTTCTAAACACACGAGCAACTTTAATGAATCTCGACTAAATGTCTTGTTTGCAAAAAGAGAGACTTTTGGGTTCTTCTTTCAGGGAGAGACGCGGAAGACGCGCACATCTGTCTGAGACAACTACATGTCAAGTTCCGGAGAACAATCGATTTAACCGATTCCCCTGCGAAATCAAGGAAATAACCGCTCAGACGTCAACAGATGTGAGGTTTCTTCATCTTCATGACTCACTCGTCATGCCCTCACAAACTCAATAAAACAAGCCCGGATCCGGAACTCGCATTGACCCATTTTAAGAGAAGATAAATGAGATTAATAAACTTTACGAAAGTCGAAACCTCGGGGAAAGTTAGTGGTGCGTTCACGAACCTCGCTTAAAATCGTCCTTTGTTGGTTCCAGGACTCACCTGCAGCAATCCAGCCGTAGAATAATCGAAACGCATTCGCTTACTATTATTAACTATTTGGAGATAGACAAAAATACAATTGCTATAGCTATCTGGTGGACTGGGAAAAAACACCAGATGGGGAAAGAAAATAAATTGCACTGACAGGCAGTATGACCATATAAAAATGTGTAAAGGGAGGTTTCTTGGACCGACACTGTAAAGGACAGCAGATGTTAAACTCATAAATTATAAAATCTGTCCTTAAACTTCCATTTTATATTGAGCGTTTGTCATGTTTGAGAAAAATCTTTCATCTTTCCACGGCTCCTGAAGGCTTCATCCGCTTCCTACCGAGTGCGCATGCTCCGGGTAACAGGAGCCAGTGGTTCTACGCCTACAAACATCTGCATAAAGTCTGTCTTTTTGGAATCATTTTGATTGTTGTAGGACTATTAGTTTGTATTTAAAATAGTGTTGGCCTTTAACACGTTTTGATTGGTGTCAGATACCAATCAAAATATTTTCACTGACACTTTTAACCCAAACACAGGATTTGGAATCTGTGCAGCTTTAAGAGAAGACTGTTCTGATCATTATCTTCCCATAAAGGAATTTTTATGGCCAACAATCTGTTAGAATATATACTTGATTGTTAACATGTCAAATTGCAATCTCAATAATAGGGTTTTGCATTGTGAGTGTTATTTTGGCAAAGTTGGCCTCCAAAATTCTTTTCCCACTAGAGAAAGAAAATGTTGGCAAGAGGAGAACAGGAAGAGACTGCAGATGTGAAGCCCTAACATCCAGATGACTACACTTCTCTAGGTTTATCCTTCCTGTTTTTTTATGTGTATATTAGCCACAGGTGAGTAAGCGTGTTTCACAACTGCTGTCTGACTGACACAGTAATATTCCTTATGCAGGAAATTCCAAGTTTGGTCTTATCTAATCTAGGTGAACAAGATGGTGGAGGCTATGAAATTCACTGACATCGAAGACAGAGGAAGTGAAAACTGCCGCGGCTGCTTCTGTTCACAGGAGCAGATAAAGCTACACTTTCTGGTTTTGAGCACATTTCTGCCAGAAAAGGTCGCAGACCTGAGCAAAACTCACAGCTGAAACTGGGGAGGGAATGAAAACCAAAGGAAATAAAGTTGATGCAGCTCACAGGAAGGCTGACCTCAAAATCCTTTCAAGGAAACCAAACAAAGTTAAAAATCTTTTCAAAAATTCCCGATATAATTCAGAATCCAGTGTCTGAAAACAGGCTCCTAAATGAATGGTTCTACTTTGGAGCTTCTTTATGTTTTAGTTTTTTCCCTTTTTGCAACAGTGTTAAAACTGTGCTGTCACACAACTCCAAATCAGTGAGATAATTATCACTAACACACCTCATCAAATCTGAACAGTCCAGAGAACAGCGACACACGAGTATAATTATCCGGCAAATCAAAATCTAATTAGGGTTTTAATTGGAATGTTAATTCTTTTGCACGCCGTTTGGTTTCCATCTATGTAACCTAACTCAGTGTATCCTGAACGCAGCGCTAAAAAACAAAGACAAAGATAGAAAGAAAAAAGCAACAAGAAGCTTGTCATTCCAATTATTTTGGAAACGTAGAGATTAAGGGGAACCCGCTGGCTTCGGAAAATATCGGAACTGCGCGAATTTGTCACAGAGTTTAAAGGCAGAGGAGGAACGAATGGAGGCAACCAGGTGTTGAAGCAAAAAGGAAGAAAAACAATGAGTAAATACAAAATATTAACAAAGAGCTAAAGTGAAGGATCAATTTTTTATTTGATTTATAGTTATTTTTACGCTGATGGAAACTGTTTTAGGTGAAAAAGCAGCCAGGAGTGACTTCTTGATGTCACTTTGGCCAGAGGAAGCGGAGCTCATTCACTTAATGCATTCCATTTGACCTTTCGAAGCCCGAAATTCCAACAGCCCAGTGGATTCCTCATTAGTAATTCTCCCCCAAATCAAAATTTGAAGCCATCAGAGTTTACTCTTGTGTCTTTAGGTTTAGACACATTGCTCCACCTGTATGCCATATAGAATTAGCTTAAAATGCCAATATTTGGACAGAGTCCCCCCCACAAAAAAGTTGAAATTAGCATTAAAAATACAACGCTCATTAAGGACAATGTAATTTTGCATTACAATTATTTAACACCATCCTCCTGTGGTTCAAAAGGGACTTTAAGAGATCACAGAACTGCAGGTGTGTCAGATATCAAACCAGCACAAGAAAATCTACCTGATAAAAAAAATTAGTCTCAATAACAAAGATCCATCAAGGCCTAATAGCGCCTATAACTCATAATTACCTTAATAAGTCTTATTTTAGCCTGTTTTCCTCCTTTGAGAAAGCATTGTTAGTCACTAATGGCGTTTTAAGTTAAAATTGAGTGCCTTGCCCACAAGTAAACAACATCTATCAATCATGACCCGAGGCCAAATGTTGCAGCACACAAAAGCCAAAGTGTGCCAGTGTGTGTGGAGAGTGTGTAGTGTGTCCACCAAATACGTGTGAATGGTGATTATGCCTGAAGTCAGCATTTGTTGCTGTTTACAAGCAATTTTTCCAAATCAACAGGAACAGCTACCTCATCAGCTGTTCCGTGTCACCTTCAAAAATGCTGTTTTAACTGAGGTAAAGAATCTGAAAATTGTTTTTTCATGAGTTTTACAGATGGTCTCTTTGTGTATGCTGAATAATTAACTTTACATATAACTGAATTGTTGCTAATAAATAGTGTAAGGAGGCGGAGGCCACAGACCTCTTCCTTTGTTGTTGATTCTAGCTTTCCATTTTCCGGAGCCTTTTTCCAGAAAACCTCATTCTAACACCATACTAGTAGCATGAGGATGGACCTGCAGTCCACAGAACTTCTTCAAAGATGTCTGCTTTGTGTCCCAGGAGATACTAGGAGACAGGCATAGGAAGGCAGCAGCACAGCAGCAAGAACACAACCTGTAGGAGGAGGCCGAAAAACGGCCTCCAACAGGCTGCTTATGCATATTTTTGCTGAAACTGAGACACAGGTTTTCTACCATTGAGACAATGGTAGGAAGGCCAGAAAACCAGAATTGTGACCTGGACTTGTTTCTGTACCGCAGGTTCCCAATGAGCTGATGTGTCTGGAGTCTGGAGATGATGTGGAGAAAGTTCTGCTGCCTGCTGCATCCTTCAGAATGATCAATTCAGTGGTGGGTAAGTGACGGTCTCGGGAGACAGAGCCTGAATCTCCTGGAATGCTGCTAGATACTAGAATGAGGTCATCAGACTGTCAAACCCTATCCCCTTGGCAACACCTGATTGTTCTTAAAATTTTCAACAGTAAATGGACAGTTCTTGAGATCTGGAATGTTTGATTTCATAATTTGGGACGTCAGATTGTATAATTCACAGGACCTCTTGTGGTTCCTCCATTCATTACATGCCTGCATGCTGGACCTCAGTCCCCTCAGAGGAAGATGTTTGGAGACGTACAGGCAAGGATCCTATTTAATGAAAGGAGCCGGCGTTTGATCCACTCGCCGTCTCCCTGTAATTGTTCTTGATTCCCCCTTTGTGTTTCACGCTTGACTCCCCACTCATATCAGAGCGCACGTAAGAAGATGTGCTCATTCCCCCTATCAGTGACAGCACAGTTGAGTTGAGTGATTAACAAATTAAGGATCTTCTTTGCCTTAATCTGTCTGGAGGCTTTTTTTTGGCCTCTGCAGGAACATGTTTGGCAGTGACAGCACCTCTGCTCCCATCTTTAATTGGATTAGAGTGAAATCGGGATAAATACGCTCAGAGAGGAGGCTCCAGGGGGCAGGACGAGGGGAAAAAACAGGTGATGAAGTCGTCTCAGAACCATCCTTTCAACTCCTTTCACTCAGCGGTTGAGATGTCTGAAATTTCTTTGGCGTGGGGTATCATGGGAGGAAGAGAAAGCCCGCGTGAGGACGTATGGATTAATTTCTGGAAACACAGGGCTGAAAAGATTAATGTCACAACGGGAGCTTTTAGTGGTTTCCCAGAGCCGCCTTCTATTAAATCTTCAGTCACTGTCTTAGCACAGTCTGACAACTTCCATGCATAGGGAAGTCTTCTTTTTAAACAGGAGGGGCTCTATTTTAAAGTTCTGGAATGCTCTGAGGTGTGTGACCTCATTGCTGCTAGTTTATGAAGGCTAATTGTATGTTTAAGTTTACTAAAATTGTAAAGATTTTAAGGGAAAATAAAGCCACTGCACACAAATTACACAAATAGAGAATAACTGCTTGTTAGACCTCTATAAAAACCTTCTTTTTACTCTGTCTTTCTGTCCCACCAGCCTCCCAGTCCTCTCCTCCCAGATCTGTGTTTTATTTACTGGGCAGCCTTGATGCTGGCAGCTTTGACCATCAAAAGGCACCTGCTCCTGGTGACTGTTTGCTCTCCTTCCAGTCCAGATGAGTGTCAGCACATCTTTTCTTCTTTCTCTCTCTTTTCCACTCTACTAAAATGTCTTCCAGGCCGTCAGACCTTCTGTGCAAGCATCAGGTCAGCCCGGCGTCCTGGGGCTTGTTCGCTCTCTCTTTTTTATCATACAGTACAGTACATATGCAGGACTGCTTGGTTGGAACTTCTTGCTCAAGGTTATTTTGTAAAACGTAGGACGGTTGATTGACAGCCTGCTTATTACAACAATCACTTCATCCTCTCCCACGTTTGTTGGATGCTAACGCTTTGCCGGGCTTCTCATCCAGAGGCATGATGCACCCAGTAGCATCGTTGTGTGACAAACAACTCTTTCCTGTTAGCTTCTGTCATGTAGCTTTTGTGATGTACAAAAGCCAACAGATCCAGAAAATAGTGACTTTGTTTATGCAGAGACACAGAAATCTTGAGTTTTTTGACATGTAAACTGCATACAGTTCCTTAGAGTGACTGATACTGATGCAGATGTTCCCTTTGGGGTACAGTTGCTCTTTGTAGTGGGGGCGTGAGCTAGCCCAGAGAGGCTGATTGTATTAATGCAGCTGCGGCATTATTCATCCAGATGCGAAAGTTTAAAAAATGAAGATTAAACGTCCATAAACAATTAGGAACTTTGAAGGAACTTTGTTATTTCACCAGAATTTTGAAAAACTTGAGAGCTTAATTTCCACTGAAAGTACCTGTGAAAAGAGCATCCCCTCAACCCCAAAGCTTCCCTGAAAAGCCTAAGTAGGCAGATAAATGCAAGAGTGACAATAAAAGCTCCAGGAAATATTTCAAAAGTGGCTAATGTGAGTGAAAAGTCTGCGTTTTAGATTTATCCTAAGTAAAATGGAGAGTTGTTATTTAGGGATGGCTTTTTTCTTTGCGTGTTTGGAGAGCTGAAGAAATTCGAGTTGACTCGCGTGTCTTTGAATGGGTCAAGAACCAGGACTAGAACCAAGAACGACACAGAGAACGAACAGCAAGAGCGCAGCCGCTGATGTGAAAGCAAAGCCTTTCGATTAGTTGTTGCTTCACATGTCAGACCGGGGGGCTCCTGAACCCGGTGACGGGGGCTGATTGTTGAGCGCCATCCCTTTACAGCTTAATGATGGTCCCACAGCAGCCTGTCCCCCAGGGGGGAAAACACTTTTGCGAGAAGAAGGAAGTCCACGAGCCTTGCCGTCGCTTAAGTTGGTAGCGGATAATCGGTCCAACCTTGTCTCCTCCAGCGTGAAATGCAGCCCTCCGTCCCCCCACCTACCCACTCTCGTGTCCAACCACCAGCCCCGGTTCAGAGTGCCCCAGGCGCTCAGGGGCAAGACAGCAAAGGCCAATTGTCGTGTTCAGGGTTCATCTTGCTGATGTTTTTCCCAGCCTGTCACTGAGTTTTTTCACTTCCTCAACGTCAGGAGAAAACTTGTTTCCTCTTGTCCCAGCAGAGAACTTTGCCTTCATTTCAACACTCTGGAATCCAACAGAAGACCCATCACTCTTATCTACAGGGACATTTTGTTTTCCAGGCCCATTCTAATGGAGTATTCAGTCTATTTTACTGTTTGAAATATATCCAATGGATTTTTGTCTTGTGGGTGGAGATGACTTAATCACGTCCTTCCCATGGATTATTAAAAACTCAGAAAAATGATGTTTATATTTTGTTTCTAAGAAAACCCAATTAATTCATGAAAAACAATTAACAAAATCTAGAAGTGCTGTTAGACGCAGTCTTTGTTCTAATAGTCTGAAATGTATAGCTGCTACATTTGACACTAATCTTTACAAATTTTATCCATTTAAAACTTGTTTTTTATGTAAAATGAGTTAAACGTATACAAAACAAGCAGTTACATGAAGACAATTCAAATCTGTAATGTCAGGATTTTATTTCTCATCACGCGTTTGTCCTGAGTGATAGGAGGAGGAATGTGATGATAAATGGGATGTATTTATCTGAAGAATTTCTCCTAGTTCTCAGCTCTTTAGTGGATTTACCTAAGCAGTCACACTTGAGTTCACACACAGACTAACCTCCTCACTCAACTTGACAAGCTTGCCTGTCTGCATTTATTTTGATGACCAGGAGGATCTAGCGCATGTGACAAAGTCCTCAGACAGTCGCTGCCGTTGGTCGGGGGACTTCGACTGCTCCGCCTGGGCATCACAGCTCTTGACAGCTGCCATTTTCGGTGCTGCGCCGCAGCTTCGTAGCCAGCCGAATGCCAGGCCTCCATCGACTTTGGCTCGCTCGCCGCCTTTTCCAGCTCAGGTTTCCAGAAATCAGAGTTGTGGCGACGGCTGGAGTCACCACGATGTCACTGAATATTAGTGACACGGGTCTACGCCCGACCCCGCTGACCCAGAAAACTAAAACCAACCAGGAAATTTGGACTCTGAAACTAGGCTGAGACACACCTTTGAAATGATGCTGGACTGCCCAGTGTGATTACTGGCATCAAGATCATCTAGATTCATGCACCTTGATTTTGATTTAGATCTGAGTAGAGATCCAAGAGTCCATGTAGGTTCTTCTAAGACTGAGCTTGTCTTTGTCCTGTAGAAATTAACAAAAGGAAAAACTGCCACACAGAACCAATTACACAATCATCGGATGTCAGCAAACATCTGTAGCTTTTGGCCCCCATTTGTGCCAACCTTTGTGTTTGAACAAGGAGATGGTTTATTCTGTATCTCCTTCAGATCTTTTGTTTCACATCATCATCAGGATGTGGTTTGTGGTTTGACATAAACTTGCAGAGTCTTAGATATACAAGCTAAAGGCTGCATGTGCAAAACGCTTTATCAATTTGCATGATGAATTTTCATGAATTTCTTTCTTCTTTGATGTTTCTGTCCTGGCCGTATCCTCTGCCCAAGTCAGATGGAACAAATTTACATCTGACCCAGACTGACCCAAAACTGCATGACGTACAGTATGTTCTCTCCTATTCTTTGCTCATATTGTCTGCCTGTTCTCCCTTTCATTTTGAAATTTAGCATGTAAGTATTTTCAAGTGGGCAACGTTATGAGAAAGTTACAATTTGGGACACTAAAGAGTTCAAGTTTTAAACTGTATGTAACCTCGTGGATTTCCTGGTTTTCCACTGTTGGCTGTGCAGGATAAATGGAGAGTATTGTGTCGGTTATGGAGCATGACATCAAAGCAGAATTTCTTTCAAAAAAGAAGAAAGGTCTTCCTTTATTGTCTGTGTCACTCTGAAGAACACATGATTCAGGATTTTCCTCATCCTTGAATAAATAATCTGAATGTTTTTTCTACCAGAGAGTGCCTGTGATTTGATAAATTGACATCATTTGTCAGAATGATTGTTCCTCCTGAGAGCAGGAAATAACCGAGTTAGTGGATTTCTCAGAAGTGTAATCAATAGACGTTCCTTGCCTGATGACAGAAACACTCATCATACATGAAGAATCACACTGGCCACACCAAACACATTCATCCACTTTTGTAAGTGGGAACATGACGAAAGAGCACAACATTATAGTCTTCTCACCCCTGCTTTGTTGGGAGTGATGGAACAGGAACCACTGTTTGTTTGATCAGGAAGCTCTTTATTCCAGTTGGTCCAAAATCTGCATCTGTTTTGTGTTTACCATTACAAATGCCATGTATTTCATGTTGTCATGGAACAAACATGATGACATGTTCCACGTGGAATAAACGAAACGCTGCTAATCAAACCAGTGTGCCATATCACCGGCCAACCGCAACCACCCACAGCAAAAATCAGCAGAGGAATCAGAGGTCCAATGAGCTCCATGTGCGAGGTGATATATGGAGGAAAACACAGTTTAAAACTCAAAGTTTCTGAATGCCTTCTGGGGCAGGAGCAGGAGATGTCTTTGGGTAAACAAATGACATGAGGAGAAAAGCTTTACATTAAGTAAAGATGATTCTGTGGTACGCCGTAGATCTGGACACCAATGGTAGATAGAACCTCTTCAGAGATGCCGGATTTTGTATCAAAGCATATCCATGAAAGCCAACAGAATACCGTGGAGACCAATGCAGTCGTAGGCTTTTTATTCCAAAGTTTGACGCTGTCAGATACATTCACCATTGAGCTGGCGGATGTATCTTCTGTTGAAGACTTCTCCAGATCGGTCCACGAGTGTCCATGTGACCATCGGCTAACAAGCTCCATTTCAGCCCCCCGGTCACATCCATGTAATGTACAACAGAGAGCCGCACTGTGATCCCTTTAAGGGCAGCACCGTTTTAACGCCATCTCCCACCACTGTGTGAACTTTTAATGCGATTACCGGCCACATCGGATGACATGAGCTCAGGCCACGGCGTCCGGTTTCCCAAAGGGAACATAAGAGATTTGGATGGATGGTGGGCGATAACCCTCCTCATCCCTCCTGGCAATCATTGTAGCCTCCTTCTCTGGTCAGCCTCTAATTTCCAAAGGGTCGCTAATCTAATCTTAAAGGACTGTGACAGTAATGAGTGCTGGGGATGTGCGGTTCGAGGCTGCAGGATTAAATGGGCGCAGTTACAATACCAGTAAACCCGGGCCAATCTCAGCAATATTTAGCAGGACGTTGAGCTGCAGTGCCTGAGCTCCAAGTCACGTTAGCTTAACACCCAGCGTCACTCAAGCACAAAGGGGAGGGGAGGTGTGTGTGCATGTGTGGGCGATTAGATTCGAGCCGGGACAAGCGACTGAATGGCTCACATACTTGGCTTAGCTTTGACACATTTGTTGCTTCGGAACTCTTTTGCTCCAACTTCCTCGGGCAGTTTGAGTGGATTTGCCTGGATGCCCCCTCAGCTTTCTGAACTCCAGTGAGAGGCTCATCCATCACCACTGCAATTACAGCAGATTGCTTCATTTGCACCTGAAATTTGGAAGCCTCCTGCACCAGTGGCGGGCTCCCTCACTGAATCGTCTCTTTATTCTGGCTGCATTTCTTATAAAACAATCAGGATCGGATTGCAGAGGTGTTCCATTGCACTCATTTGCACATTCTCTTTCACTTGAAGCCAAGAATATGAGACCAATTAAGAGTATGTGCACGGCCCATCCTGTATCCTGGCAGGAGTCCCAAGAACATGTTTCTTTGGTCGAGTAAACCTCATCCTGGTCCCAAAACCACATAAGACAAAAGAAGCCTGGTGGCTCGAGCCAGGCTCCAAGGACAACGGGAGGAGATCATGGAGGGAATTAGGAGGTTCCCTCGGGAGCAGAAGAGATGATGATGTTGGTGTTGTGGGACAAATCTGCTGTGATCCGCCCCCCCCCCCCACGTGTAATTTAGAGGACAATGCGGTCTGCTCGACCCTGACATGACAAAAATGAGGTCGATGAAGCCAGAGTGCGTGACCCCTGAGCCAGTGTGAGGAAAACAGTGCCGGGGGCAATGCGGCACTTTGTTAAAACCCGGGGTTCACACATCAGCGGTGGGTCCTTTGCTCGACTTAATGTCTGTAAGAAGAAAAAGCTTCAAAGTGATTATGGCCTGACATGGTCATCCATGTCATCTGAGGTCAGAAGTTAAAGGACCCCTGGTGACTGTTGCCACGTCCAAAGATGGTGGCGCCCCCCTGACTTCAGCTGCATACCAGGCATCGCTGGAGGTCCAGAAGGATTTATTATCTTTTGTGATTGATGCCACCATGCAAATACAGCCAGCCATATGGTGGTGCAGCAATATGGAGGATGTGAAGGACGAGCAGTCATCATTTCATAGCAGTCAGTCAGACGAGTCTAACGCGTCTTTACGGCCCTGTTGCAACTTAAATCAAACTAAACTAAATTAAAATGTTGAAAATAATACATGGGATTTTACTTTTAATTTGCTTCCGTAGCTGTAAGATGAAATCATTATTAAATGAAACTTTATCCCTCTTGGGACCGGTTCTGAAGAAGGTTCTGTGTGGCTTTTTGATTCTTGTTCTCACTGCTTTAGTGTCTGCAGCCCCCCCCCTCCCCCCCCTTCCCAACCTCAGCCTCCCCCCGTGGTCTTTTTCTGTTTCCGTGCGTCTTTGTGCCGTTCAGATGAAACTTTGATGCACTTATGGAACGCGGACGCGTCCCTGTGCTGGGAGTGTGAGGGTCTGCGCCTCCCCAAGCACGGCCGCATCCTCAAACGCCCTCCACTCGGCAGCTGTGTCCCACTGTTTGCTTTAAAGCGAGGCCTCGCCGCTGCCACACACCACGCTCGACTGGCCGACGGCGTCCCAGCAGGATGCGGTCGTGTGTTTGCTTTTAGCTCCGCTCTTCTATTCTCCAAGGCTGGTTCGGGGAAGGGGAAGGGGGGTGCGGTTGGCCCTGATAGTGTTGACAGACTCTCCTCAAGGTAGCCCCCATCAATTGTCATCTGCATCTTCTCTTCACATCAACCTTTTCCTGTGAATTCTCACTAAAAGCAGCAGCTGTGTGTGTTTGTGTCGAGGCAGGAAGGGCTGAGGCCAGAGGAACCCAAAACAGGCCTTAGCTCGGCTGCTTTTCTGGCAGCTTGTGAGGGTGAGGTGACACAGGTTTGGAAAAGGCTCCTTCCCTGGCTCCTCCCACTTTCTGGGACAGGCAACCTCAGATGGGTGGAAATGTTTATGTCACTTTACTTTTGGACCCATAGAGGGGAAAGTTGGCTTGTGCTGAGTTTGTTTGAAGGTCCTGAAAGCAGCGAACATGAAAAAATTCTGGGAGAGGGATGCAAATTGTGTCGTTGAGTCGTGTCCCCTTTGGACCCCTCCCACAGTAATCACTGTTATTGGTGCCAGGACGGGTCCAAGAAGACTGAGCAACAAAGAGACAAAAAGGATCTACATCAGAAAAAAAGCCATCAAAAGGAGGGCAGGTCAGAGGTGGATCTGGGAGCCCTGCGGTCTGTGTGAGCCATGTCTAAAGAAACGTCTTCTTGTGCAGAAGAATAGACAGATCTCCTGTCCAGATTATGCAGATCATGTGTGTAATATGAAGATTTAATCTCCAGAAATTAGGATTTGAGCACTGAGATCAGATCTGCTCTCAATCAAACCTGCACACCAGCTCTCCTCTCCTCTCCTCTCCTCTCCTCTCCTCTCCTCTCCTCTCCTCTCCTCTCCTCTCCTCTCCTCTCCTCTCCTCTCCCCTCCCCTCCCCTCCTCCTCTCCTCTCTCCTCTCCTCTCCTCTCCTCTCCTCTCCTCTTCCTCCTTCCCTCTCTCTCTCCCTCTCTCCCTCCCTCTGTTCAGAGCTCGCTGTGTTTTTGGCAGTTACCACTGACCATCATAAATGTCATTGCCAATTTTTGTGAAAACTGGCACATATGGCAGCTGAAGTGCCATATGCCATACAGAATATTTTTTGGCCGTTTCCCCCATTTGTATAATCGCTGGATCCGGTATAAAAGCGGCTCATTATTAATTCATTCCTTCCCGTTTTGCCCCCCATTCATTCCAGTTTGTGTTTTTTCCTCCATCTTCCTCAGCTTTTGTGTTTTTTTAGCTGTCCACCACAAGCTTCTTGAACACACAGCAGAGGGATTAAAGAGTTGTGTTAATTTAAAGATAAATGTAGAAATTATCCCCATTACAGAGGTCCTTCATGAAGAAGTCTTGTTAATATTTAACATTCATCGGACGGACGACGGACGGACGGACGGACGGACGGACGGACAGACAGACAGACAGACAGACAGACAGACAGACAGACAGACAGATCTATCTGTCCATTTAGGCTGTCTGACTCCAGTTTACATATATTCTTTCTTCCTTCTCTCTGCCTAACCAGTTTCTTAAACCAGTTTAACCAGTTATGCTCACAAACTATAACCATAACTTTTGATCCTCTCCTCTCCTCTCCTCTCCTCTCCTCTCCTCTCCTCTCCTCCTCCTCTCCTCTCCTCTCCTCTCCTCATCATAAGGATCATCCCATCATTTTTCCTCTCTATCTGCAGCATCAAGAGTCTTTACAATCACTTTTAAAAGAAGAAAAGGTGAAACACCTCAGAAACACCTCATTATTAGAGGTACAGGGATCATTCCTGGATGTAGAAAACACCATTTCTGGCATATTCTAAACAAGGACAAGAGATTTCCAATTAAAATATCTGCTATATGTGAACATATCTGGTCCAGACACTGACAGGGACGATAAAACTACATAATGTATAATTGGAAAGAACACAATGTAAAAGAATAAATAAATCAGCTGACTAAATAAAGTAATTCTGTTGTTTCCCTCACACTTTTCCCTGACGAGCTGTCACTATTGTGCTCAAAGCAAAGGTGAATCTGTTGGTGTGTGTGTGTGTGTGTGTGTGTGTGTGTGATCCTTTAAAAAATCATGCTCCCATCCTTGGATTTATTAAACAGCTTCGTTGGGAACAATAACTGCCAACACTATCAAAGCCGACAACTTTGATGGGTGAACGTGGTTTCCTCCAGTGTCTTTATACATCAAAGACCAATGCATTAATCTCCCTTTTCCCCCTCCTTTTTTCTTTGCCAACGCAGGAAACACGTCTAATATTTGATGAGATGTGTTGACAGTGACCAGAAATCAAGCTAGGAAATGTTTTGGGTTTTTTTTAAAATACTTTTTCTTTTACTGTGAGGAATAGATCAAAGCAAAAGTTTGATTTAAGAGTTATTTGGGTTTTTCCTGATTAATATTCAGACAGGCCTTTTGGCTCGTGATGACAAAAACAGGATTCTGTCAGAAACTGGGGAGGCTCTTACTCACAAGAACGTTCCCACAAGATGTTTTGTGATGAAGGTAAATGAATCGTGTTGCGGGCAACAGTGTTTGTCAGGCAGGACTCGCTGAACTGGTAATCCCACCTGATGGGAACATCAGCTGGTTAATGCACGACAAGAACACCGACTGTTGATGGTGACGGTGTAGGTTTTCATCTTTTAGTCATGTCTCTGTTCCTTCCTTTTTCAGATATGTTAATTCAATTCAGTTCAATTTCAATCTCATGGGACCACGCCCACTTCTACAGTAATGTAGCATTTAGGACGTTGGTAGCTGATGCTAATCCTGGGTGGTAAAGATGACAGTGCAGAATATAC
Source organism: Takifugu flavidus (assembly GCF_003711565.1). Taxonomy (NCBI): domain Eukaryota; kingdom Metazoa; phylum Chordata; class Actinopteri; order Tetraodontiformes; family Tetraodontidae; genus Takifugu; species Takifugu flavidus. The sequence goes on from NC_079524.1 coordinate 12,603,191, forward strand.
ATTAGGGATTAAGGTTCTTGGGATTAAAGGGTCGAAACACTGTTTTCCACAACATCCCACCCACAGATTTGATTTTAACTGCTTTGAGGTGTCGTCTCAGGGCTTTAATCATGATCAAATCACAGAACCATTACTATCAAAAATAAATCAAAATAAATTTCAGCATCAGATGCATCTGAAAAGCTTGTTGTTTTATTTCCATTGTTTTCGTACTTCTGGTGACCTCGGGACAGGTATTGACTGAGAAAGACACACACACACGCGTGTGCGCACCACACACACACACACACGCACACACACACACACACACACACACACACAGATTACAACAGACAGGAGCAGAAAAACTTGAAAAAGTCAAAGATCTAAAAAAGAAAATCTTTAAATTAAAAAAACAAAACATTGCAGACACACGTGGATGAAATTAGCCTCATATAAAATTTCAAATTTCTTTCAATACATTTCAGAAGCAGATGGAATTTTTACAGTCTGAAGCATCGACTGAGCTCAAACTTCCAGAAAGCTGCGATCCGTGCGCCCGATTCTCCACAAGGTTTGAACTTCAACAATTTCTTCGAATCTCTTTAATCTCTTAATTCAAGCATTCCATCACGCCTGTTTGAAAACCTTCAACAAGACAGAAGCAGGCAAATATAAAGATTACAGGAATCCAAACATGATATTCAAAGTGTTTATTTTTTTAACTTCAGACAAAAATGTAATTAATTTTTTCCACTCAATTTTACACCTTTTAGACAAAATAATCAGGTCATCTTCACCAATTTTTCCCGTTTTAATTGTAAATATAAAAGCTTTATTTTTTTATCAAATCTAAAATGAAGAAATAATTAAAGCACTGATTTTATAATGGAAGTTTAATCAGATTAATCACTTGCTTCATCCTTCAGTCATTTATTTTGTTTAAGACACCTTTATAGTTAAAATGGCCATTGTTGATTTTTAAAATGTTTTAATCTTCATAAAATAGAAAAGCACTCGATTCACTATCAAAGTCTTAACAATCCTCTTTTTACAGCTCATTTGTCATGTGAAAAAATAATTTTAGCACACAATCACGTTCGCTCAGTCACTTTTAAGCCTTTCACTCACTCCTAATCTGACAACAATCAGATTTTATGAAGGCCTGAATTTGTTCAAAAATGTGCTACTTGCAAACATAAAAGTAGTTTCCTCGTCACCTGACCTGGATTATCCTCTCCTGTCACTCCAAAAGTGTCAGCCTCGATGCAAATTATACACTGGCGCCCCCTAAATGAGCCCGAACACAGTACACGCGCACGCACAGCGGCAGCGGCCTGGAGAGGAACCTTCCCCGGCATCCACAGCCGCTGTGGCCGCCTCTCCGAGGCAGAGATAGTGGGGGCCAAGTCCGCCAAACTACATTAAATACAGCAGTCTTGGAATTAACCCGGACTGGAAAGATTTGCTTTAATTATAAAAATTATTCTAACTATACTGCTAATAATGCATTTGACTTTTAATAGCACCTGACTCTTACAAGCACCAACTATTGTGATTAAAATTACAATAATAATGGGGGGGTGGGGGTCTGTTCTGGGGCGGGGGTGGTGGGGGGGGAGTTCTCATCCGTCTGCTTGTCCATAAATCGCATCAAATGACAGTCGGCCAGTGAAGAGTTAAAGGGAGGAGACGGAGAGTGACACGCCTCATTGGGTAGATTATGTGCCGCAAACAAAAAGTGTGTGTCGATGTGCCAGTCAGCCAGAGCATCGGGCCCCATCTGCACGCCTCTCTTTCTCTCTCCATTCTCTCCATCCCCTCTCTCTCTCTCTCTTTATCAGCTCTCTCTACCCCGCCTGGTCACTTCCACAGAGTATCAGCTGCACTGTCACTTTCACCGGGGGAAGAGATGCGCTGACAGCACGGAGCAGCCTGCAGGAGCGCATCACCGTCTCCATCACCGTCGCCCCGCTTGTTTTCGGGGCTTGTGGTTTCATTTTGGTGCAAACGGGCTTTTATTTTTTATTATCCGCAGCGACGCCCACAACTGAATTTGTGGATTATTGTTCCCCCCCATATCTGCGGAGAAAAAGGTGAGTCTGAGCTGTGTTTGGCTTTCGGATGTAGTTTTTTCTGAGAGGAGGGGGAAGGTTTCGGGTTTGGTTTTACGCGCACATCCTGGGAGCGACGCAAGGGGAGAAAGCAGATGCGCTGCGGACAAAACGCGCCATTCAGCCTCTGATTTAAGAGGTTTCTGCCCTTCACCGATAGAGCAGATGGGTGTTAAAACAGCCCCACGACACGCACACCCTCCACCCCACCCGCAGCGGCTTTAAACAGGAGGCAGGCTGGTTTCCCTCGGATCCTGGATGCGGGAATCCTTTTTGTTCCGGCCGGATCTTTAATGGGGATCAGTCATCACGATTCCTGCTAGTTTTTAATCTCTCTTGTTTGCCGGTGTTGTTCATCTCTAATCCTCGAATTAAAATGAGGTTTCCGGGGAAAATATCGGCCCACAGCCGGGTTTGGAGAGGTTCCCCACATGCACCGTGCGCGAATGCTTCTCCAGAGAACCGATCTGTTCTCATGAAGTTATGAAACCTCATCGCAGAAAAATGAAAACCATGAGATAAAACCGGGTTTGGCGTTTAAATTTAGCAGCTTAAAAAGACAAATATTGTAGAGTGCAATCACAAAACAACACACACTTTTGGGGGGGGTCATAGTTCATCTTTTCCCCGCGTGTCATCACTGTCGCAAATCTGCGGTTACTTCCGGGTGGGAACCCAAAAACATTTAATTTCGTAATAATTTTCACCTGAAAGCTTGAATCTTATTATATCGCAGAAAAATCAACATTTTTTTAATCTTGTATAAAAGCACTAGAAAATAAATCTAATAAATTAGAAAATTATAAATAAGGGGAAAAATGAGGTGCAACAATATTCTGTGTCATTATTTCAGCAATTAGGGAAGACCGATTAGAGCCGATCCGGAGGCAATGAGAGCCTCTAAATCGTCCTTTTTGTGTCCACTTCCCCTCATTTATTTCCGAGCCGCGGCGCGTCAGGTGCAGTTTTGCGCGCCGCGGCCTCGTTGTTGCCTCTTTAACGGCGTGCGGGAGGAGCGAAGGGCGTGAAAGAGGGACACATTCAGAGGTTAGAAAAGGGGAGAAAAGAAATAATTAACCGGTCCTGCTGCTTTAATTACAGTCTCAGAGGGGAACGTGGCGGATTATGCTAATGAGGCGGCATACGCTGCCGCTTGTAGAGGGAGAGGAAGGCTGGCTGACGTGAAATCACTGACTTTGACAGTCCACTTGAAACCCATTGGACATGCTGTCTCCACTGGACACGCACCTTGAGAGCTTTTATTGTGGACACTAAGATGAGGCTGGAAAACGTTGCAGAAGATGCAACAACTCGACCCGCAGCAAAGAAAAGTGCAACCTGCTGCTAAAAACTGCAGAAATACAATTATTTACACACCCAACAATAATAAGGACGATTATTGTAGTAATTGGGACTTTAAGAGTTTTTTTTGTATAAATGACATATTAATTAATTGGAAAGCCTGGAAAATCAGGCCCCAAATGGCGCCTTCGACAGATTTTACCCCACTCTGCCTCGGATTTATTTGCAGGGACAATTCGAGTAAATGAAAAGATTTTCAACAACTATTTATTTTCTATTTCCATGGAACGTTTATGAGAAAATAAAGAGAACGCGGCCCTTAACTGACGGTTGCTCTCCTGTCCCCGCAGTGTGAAATGGAGGAGTCCAGCTCTCAGAAGTTGGTGTGGGATGGAGACGCCAAGGCCGTCCAGCAGTGTCTCACCGACATTTTTACGAGCGTCTACACCACGTGTGACATCCCGGAAAACGCCATTTTCGGGCCCTGCGTGTTGAGCCACACGTCGCTGTACGACAGCATCGCCTTCATCGCGCTCAAGTCCACCGACAAACGCACAGCCCCCTACATCTTCAGGGTAAGAGGCTCCTTTGCTCCTCTTTATCCGTTTAAATTGGTTTTATTTAAAGTAATCCCTGGTGCTTACATTTAAGAGTACGGTGCGCAATTAAATTGAGAACCACGAATCAGAATAATTTTCTTGTCGCGCATCCTAAAAATGAGCAGGCATATCCCGAGATTTTCCTAAACACAAGATGATAAAGGCATTAAATAGATCTTAAATTGTTACAGAGTATTTTTTTTTTTTAAAAAGGTTATTGTTGTCTTTTTATGAATTGATTTAAAAAATAAAAAAGCTATTTCTTTTCTTCCTCAATCCTCTTCTGTGGTTGTTAAAATAATTTTTAAAAATTCTCATATTGTCATTATCCCCTGTCTTCTGTATTATTTTTCATGAATGAAACATCTCATTATTTTTTAAAATAAATAGTTTTCCTGTATTTGAATGCATTTTATTCGTTGGTGTGTCTCATCGTAATGGCTCTGGTCCCCCCACAGGTGGACACCTCGGCGGCCAACAGCACCTCGGAGGGTCTGATGTGGCTGCGGCTCGTCCAGTCAGCCCGGGACAAAGAGGAGCAGAACCTGGAGGCCTACGTGAAGAACGGGCAGCTTTTCTACCGCTCTCTGCGCCGGATTGAGAAGGACGAGGAGCTGCTAGTCTGGTACGGCAAAGACCTCATCGACCTGCTGCTGCTCAGCTCCAGCCGAGCTCCCGTCAAGAGCAAAGGTGAGAAAATGGACTCAGTTTTTTTCCGAAGACCTGAAGAACATGTGTTGTTCATCGTGACTGATCTCTCTTCTCCTGCCAGGCTCATCTCACCACTCCTGTCCAGACTGCAGCCAGCGGTTCCAGTTTGAGTTTCCCTTCTTGGCCCACCTTCGGTTCCGTTGCACCAAGAGACTGCAGAACCTCACGGGTCCTGAGGAGGAATCCGTCAAAGATGGCAGCGCGGAGCGACCCAACGCGACCCCCACGAGGACCAGCCCAAAGCTGGGCCGCTCAGAGGTCTTTGGTAGCCCTCAGGATAGTAACAAACCATCCACAGACTTTCACAACCTGGCCCGGGATCTGGAGAACAACCGCACTAGCCCGCCCAGCGATAGGGAGGCCGAAATCTGCAGCGAGAGCTCTGGGAAGAGGAAGTTCTCGGAGATAGAGGACAGGCAACCGCTTCCACATTCCAAATCTAAAGATGAGCTAGCCACATCTGCGCAGAACTACAGAGGAGCTTACGGCCTGGAGGAGAACCACAGGTCCTTCTCTCCAACAGGCTCCACGCAGCTCGGCGAAGGCAAACGCAGCGCCTTCACCGAGGTGAAGAAGTCCCCCCAGAACCTCAAGAAAAACCTCCAGAGTTCCAATTCCGAGAACAAAGATGGCGGACGTCCCACCGGCAACCCGGTGGAGAAGCACCTGAACATCAGGCAGGTGCTGTCAGAGACGCAGCCGCCTCAGATCTCCACCATAGGCAGCGCCTTCACCTCTGTCGGCCAGCAGAGCGACAGCAGCAGCGGTGAGAGGAAGAGCGCCTTCAGCCAGCCTTCCCGCTCCTCTTTCTCCCAGATCTCACCGCTGGTGATGCCTCCCAAGCTGCTGGACTGCCACCCGGCAATGGGCGACACCATCTCCTCCAGCAGGCTCTACCAGGCCGACCACCTCGCCGCCAAGCTGCAGGGCGCGGAACTGGGGGCCAACTGCCCCGTGCCGGGTGGCATGGCCAAGCAGAACCCCTTTGTCTACGCCACCGCCTTCTGGCCGAAGAACTCGGGGCCCATCCAGCTCCAGATGCCCTCGGCGCTCACGCTCCTGCCGCCATCCTTCACCTCTCTGTGCCTGCCCGCCCAGAACTGGTGTGCCAAATGCAATGCCTCCTTCCGCATGACCTCGGACTTGGTTTACCACATGCGGTCGCACCACAAAAAGGAGTTCGCCATGGAGCCCCTGGTCAAGCGGCGGCGCGAGGAGAAGCTCAAATGCCCCATTTGTAACGAGTCCTTCCGGGAGAGGCATCACCTGTCACGTCACATGACCTCCCATAACTGACTCGCACAGAGCGCGACCACGCGTGGATTTAAGTCGTCCGTGGAGATAAAACGTAAAGATACCCCCCCGATTTCACCTTGCACTTGTTTTCACTTTGATAACTCTTTTGTTCTTTTTTTTTTATTTTGGCTCTTCTGTACATAATGTCCTGTTTTGGGTGTATGCAAATGAGTTTTGACTCCAAATGAATCTATTTATGAGACACTTAACATAAGGGAAGATTTAAATATGTCTAAATGTACAGTAAGTTGTATTTTATATCCTATAAATTCAAATGTAGTCACTCATCATGATTTCAATCTGGTTTTTGTTTTTCATGCTCATAGACACAAACTGGGATTATTGTCAGACTATGATTAAGAGTGCATGTAATATGAGATAATATCGATTTAAGATGCAGTCTATTGTAAATGATTTGTTTAATTTGAAATACAAAGTGTCATATTTTGTGTCAGTGGGGAACAGTTTCTGTGTTTATTCCTTTTGCGAAATTTACTACTTGATAGTTTATCTAATCATGTTGAATGCATTGACAATAAAATAGATTTATTTTCAGCCTTCCTGTTTTGATTGAATTTTTTTTAATAGAAACTAAAATGGTTCATAAAAAAACAAAAAATATAAATGTTCATATTTATTTGTATTTATTAAGTCATTGTTTTAATTTAACAATATCCATATACTTTTAATATGGTTTGAATTCAGCATTTAAAAGCAGTGTTAAGACCATCAAAAAATTTTTTTAATTATTACTAGCATTTCAGAATCTTGTTTTAATGTTGTTTTAACTTAAATAAATCCCACCACACTCACGCGGATGATCTGATTGTGCTAGTTGTTCTTAATATTAATATTTTATCAGTTATTAATTTATGTACCATTCATTTATTGACGCTCATAAAGGCAAATATAACATTTCCCGCGAAACCACGATTTTGTGTTCTCGTTTAAACGCCGTGAATTTAAAAATAAAAATAAAAATCGGGAAATATATAATTGAAAATCGGGCTGGTTGTTTGATTCACAGCACAAACACATGACCAGCATCTGCATTCAGGATTATAATGAATTTATTGGATTAGCCTCTTTTCTATTGTCAAAACTCACTAAAACAAAAGGCCGTGCGTGTAGGCAAACACCAAATACAGAAATACGTCTTGGACTTCGTGGCAGCAAAAACTGTGAGGAGACAAAGAAAAAATAGATATAAATAAATATCGTGAATCGGTGCGTTACGTTGGGGTACTGATATGATTTTAAAATTAATGTCTTTTACTACGTGCATTAAGCAAACATTAAGTGTCTTTTGATATGTGATTGCAGTCGATAATATTATATTTCCATTGTTTACAAAAGGCTTTATAGCGAGATCAGGAAGCCTGAACTATAAATGAATAAATACTGCCCCCTGGCGGCAGAGCCGAAACATCTCTGAAAGAGGCGCCTTAAAACAGGCTGAGGAATCCACTTACTTTAAATGCCTACATTATAATCACACTCTGTAATCATCATGTGGAAAATATAACAAGTTTTTAATTCATATTTAGCTTTCAGTTTCCCAGAAAAAATATTTGAGCACCAACAAAGGGAACCTATAGTGCAATTGAAGCGCTAATCGCTGCTTGGAGTTTAGCTTCTGTTCACTTAATCATGTGTTAATTAGACAAAATGTGACACATTTTATTTGCTAATATGGTTGTGTTTTCAAACCTCCTGGCCAACGCAAAGGTCAAATGTCAACCCTACTGTTTCCACAGCCCCACTATTGGGAAGAAGGAGATGAAAAGTAGCGAAGGGGCCGGGGAGGTTGAGGGAGGTTGGGGGAGGTTGGGGGAGGTGGCCTCGGTGCGGCACCGCGACACTCACACGATGATGAATTCCAGCCGGCGCACATGTCTGCATGTTGCACCTCATCACACATCAACAAACACCTCCCATGTCAGCAATCCAAGCAGGTCAATCTCGCCACTGAGGCATGTGATCGACGAGGCTGCGGTGATATTTAGTGCCCTCGTGCTTTGCTGCTTATGTCACCGACCCCTTTGTGACCACGGCCCCCCCAGATTCAGCACACTTGTCGCTGCATCACTCAGCGCGGAGTGGCATGGGACAGTTTATATCTCTTCTAAGCTGGCACTTCCATTTGGCCCCACGTTGTTACATTTCAGGCTTTTAGCTGACGCTGTCATCCGAGGCAGGCAGACGGGGAAGTGAGCGCAGCGGGAGGAGACACTTCCAACCAGCCAACGCTGACAGGATGCCTGATGGCCGCTGGATTCCAAGCCCAAGCCTTTTTGAGCTTGAGTTCGGGACTCTGTACATCATCGCTGATACCTGAGCTGCGTCCTGAAGAGTTACTGTAATCTATTAATACATAAGTGGGTATAAACAAGGCCGGAACTACCGGGAGGCGCGTGCCAACCGGCATCGACCAAACCACCACTGTGGAGCTAAGAGCACGTCCTCCAGCCCGGTCTTATTTCTGTCTGCATTTCCTGTTTAGAAAAGGTCCAAACTGGTCCAAAAAGGTCCAATCTGTAAGACTGTTAAAAACATGTCAAAGGCCTTAAAACTCAACACACCCTGGACGGGTCACCAGTCCATCCTAGGGGACACACACACACACACACACACACACACACACACACACACACACACACACACACACACACACACACACACACACACACACAGGGAGGTACTGATTGCCAACATCAGGGTCCTGCTTTATAGTGAAGGTGGGACTAGCAGACAGGAACCTGAACATCAGCGAACGAGGCTGGAGTCTCGGTTCCTGTCCTGATCTGCGGTCCTGGGGGGTCCACGGGGCTCCAGCCTGACCAGAACCTCTTGTGCGCATCGTTATGTTTTTAAATTTCTGCTTTTTGAGGAGCTCATCTGACAGTGGCACTATTTCTGAACCCCTCTGCGACTGCCGACAGGGACAAATTTACACATCGCGTCCTCTCCCCGATGATCCCCGTATGTCCACATGACTGAACGCCTCTCCCTCCTACCTGTCTTCAGGGCATGTCTGAGATTCAGATTCCTCACATCCCGGAGATGGCCAGAACTCCGGAGGTTAGCTATTTAGGTTGCACCTGTTTCCTGCCTTCAAACATTTTTCTGCTGTGCACAGAAGAGACAGCAGCAGCGAGTCAGAGCAAACACAATAAAAGAGGATTTTGTTGTCTTGTTTTGTTTCTGACTATTTCCACACCCCCAGTGTGAGGTTAATGGCTTTAAGATGTACATATAGGTATAAAAATATAGACATAAACTCCCAAATCCTGTTTTCTAAACAAAATAGTGTTTGAAATGAGCAGAGTATAAAAAGCTCCTGACACTTTAAGATGAACAGGTTGAGAAACAAACAGATTGAAGGAACTATTTTGGCCTGTTTTCCTCCTCAGAGATGGACGGCTGCCGTCCGCCGTCCCCGATGACGCGGCCGTGTTTCACCCTCCAGGAGGCGACGATGGGAATATGGTCGAATTACTATGTTGGACATTCCGCCGCTGTGTTTGAAGTACTTCTCCATAACAGCCCTCCCCCCCCCCCCCCCCCCCCCCTCCACCACGTCTACGTCAGGAGAGTCGACCCAGCTTTATCATTTAAAGTGACGGACCTGAGGGCTGAGGGCGACCCCCCCACCCCCCCGGGCCCCTGTTCCTGCTCCCACAGCAGACGACACACAGAAACACCAGGTGATTTTTATCTACAGGCTAACAAACTTCAAATATCTGAACTGTTAAGTTTGCGTAGTTGATTTTTTCTAAAAAGCTTCTAAATTGTTATATCCACCTTCAACACAACCGGCATGCCCACTTATTGAAACTACAACACGTCTTCTTTTGGTAGTTCCTGTATCAATATGCTAGCATGGCACAAGTAGCATTAGCAACTAGCACTAGATTTATTTAATGTTGTAGTTTGTTGTCAGTGAGATTCCTGGTTCCTTTGTCTCATGGGCATGTTTGTGTACGTGTGTGATGTTTGGAAGTTCAAGTGTGCGATCGGTCCGGCTGAAAGGTCCAAATGAAGACGTATGGAGGCCCAGCCGGGCCAGATGCAGAGGTGGATAATGGATTAGTGAAGATAAGTGTTGTTCTGTCCGCCTGTTTCCTGTGAGGGAAAACAGAACATATTTATCTTCCGTCCTCCGCACCACGGCCACCCAGGGACCAATTATAGGAAAAAGATCTGAGTCGGGCGCATAAATACCTTCCAAAGGGATTTTCTGAGAGGGAAAATGGATCACCACCAGTAGACCAGGGCTGGGACGAGGCTTTGTAAACTGGTGACCAGTAAATCTGCATCCGACCTTCAGAAGAAGGGTGAAAACTCACAAAAAGGTCACCTGGTCTCATTTCACCCTCATCAAAAGCCTTATGCTGTTGGGTTGGATGAGCTAACCCCATCTCAGAGGTCAAAGGTCACTGCAGCAGACTCCTACATTTGGAGAGGAGGATAAATTTTGAACCTCCTTTCACCTCAGTGCACTTGCGCGGCTCCACTGGGACGGAGGCAGAATGCTCCAACCTTCTCCTGGGTCTCTCAGGAACGTAGCGCTGGGATGGCGGAACAGATTTGTCGTGTATGAGTTTGAATCCCAACTTACAGGCTTCGCTTCACTCCTGCTATTCCAAACATCCAGCGGCTGATCCCCAAATTCCAGCAGAAACGCTCAAACTGGTCGAGGCTTCGTCTCCTCCTGCTGGATGAGCTCCAAGGATCAGCTGCTCTCAGCTGTTTCCAGGGGGAGCCGAAGACCTCTAAAAAAGTCCGTGAGGGGGACATTTCATCAGCCCGCAGCACCTCCGCAGCTCTACCTCGGAACCAGAACAGGAAGCAGAACATCGGAACATGAGAACGCTCTGATCATACATGTGTTCCATCAAAGCTCTCGCCCCGATCCGTCATCATTAATGGTCCAGAGACGTGGAGTCAAACACAGGTACGGCGGTTGATGGCGAAGGCGCCGTTTCCTCGCCAGCAGTTCAAAGCAGGTAATGAGTCAAAGAAGTGAAAGAAGAGAAGCGGCTGACAGGAACTAAAGCAAATCACTGGAACTGGATCTCCTCAGGAGGAGGCCTGAAACAGGGACGCACGCAGGAATGTCAGCAGAGGTTAGTGGACACGTGGGGGGACGGGGGCTCCGTGAGGGAGCATTCGGAGCAACAATTGAGGACTCGGCCCATTAATTCCAGACCAGCGACATTTTTTAAAAGCTCCAAATCAATAATCTATATCTGTTACTAGCTCGAGCAGCCTGTCAAACACAGTTCGGACTGGATGAAAACGCCTGTGTGGTCCGTCGCTAATGGCTGTTAGCATTAACTGTTCTGGTACATTGGCCAGATTAGGGGACATAATTAGTGCTGTGTTTTGCTCTTTTGGGGGAAAATATTATTCCTTCTAAATGTTTTCCTTTGTCTTTTTTATTGTGTGTGGAACGTTTCAGTGGGTTTTGCTGAGCAGTTATGCTCCCCAGTGTTTTATGCTGGTTGTAAATGAAATATGAGCTATTACTCAAGATCAGCCTCTATGTGACCTGTGACCTGAGTCATGGGGCCAGAACCTGAGTAGTTTAGTTCTAGGTCTCCTGAAGATCTCCTGGTTTCATCAGCAGAACCATGATGCACCTGGAGGTTTGTTTTCTGATGCAGGCTGCTTCCTGTCGGACCGTCGGTGTTCCGTTTATCCGGCGCTCCTTATCACAACTTTGTTCTCCAAGATTCTCTCTGTTACCTCTCAGAAGGTCTGGTTCTTATCTTAATTTAGAGGAGATTCTGTGGTCCAGTTCCTGACCTGAGTGGCACCAGATGACAGCGTCAGGGAGAGATCAGGGAAGCAACTGTATCCAAGGAACATCTCAGTGGTTTTCGTTGACCTTGGCCGGTCTGATGCTCCTCAGGCCGCCGCCTGGTCGTCACCTCCGGGGCTCAGGTGGCTCGGGGTTGCTGCAGAACCTGCTGCTGGCCGCTTGCTTGGACTAAAAAGCTGTTAAATCTGGGATCAATCGGGTGGGGGACTCAGCCGGGATCATCTATGTTTACACGACTCAGTGGGATTACCTCACTGTTACTGGAACGCGCTCACAGAGACCAGCGGCCATTAGAGGAGTGCAACTAAACACGTCACACTGTTTACACAAAAGGTGCTGAGGGCCCAACCTCCACTCTGTGTGCCAGAGACAATTAGGCCCCCAAATAAGCTGTAATCCACCGCCGGTATGAGCTAATCAACAATCCCTCCCTCCCCCCAAGAACAATGAGCAGTGGGATTATTATAATAGGAAAATAATAGAAGTTGAATCAACTTAAGGCGGAACACGTGCTGCAGTTATTTCAGCTCGCTGCGCCGCTTTAGAGGCTGATCCTCTCAGAACATCTGAAAGGTGCTCAGCTGATGCTGTGACCTAAAATGAGTTTATTTTCACACTTTTGGAGTGAAATTACATGTGATTGTGTGTGTGTTTTTCTGTCACGCCTCACTCTCAGGTCAGTCTGATAATGAATGAACACCAGAATGCTGAACAGTGGGATGTTTTCTGGCTGAAAACTGTTTTATTAAACCCTCTGAGACCTAGAAGAAGAAGAAAGGTGTGTTTTCATTGGGAGGTTTCTGAGCAGACAACTGAATGAACGGCCATTTGGTCACAGTGGGACATTTGAAATGATAAAAACTCAAAGAGAAAGAGTTGGTTTTATACTTTTTTTGCAGCCATTCTGCCCCCTCTGAGCAGCACTCACTTAGACGCGTGGCAGCAAGTCTTCAGGCATGTCGGCGTATCAGGTGATAAGGTGGACTAAAGCCTATAAATATAGCTGCCAGAGCGCTGCCCTTAAACCTGCGGCACCACCTGATGATGTCTGCCGTCCAAACCTCTCAATATTCCCTTTAAACTGTTGTGAGGGATAACAAGAGCCGGATTAGAAGTCGGTTCCGGACCTCTGAAATAAGCGATGTCTCCCTGCGCGTAAAATGCCGCGCTCAGTGCGTCCTAGCGCGGAGGATTCCCTGGGAAATGTGCGCTGTCAGACGCGCTGCCTTCACGCCCCGCTGCTGTGGACGGCGGCTGCAGCAGGAGTGGCGACTCGGCGACAAAATCTGGATGAAACAGCTTCCTTCAGAGCTCAGACATGCACCGAGTAGTGAGATCATTGGCGTTATAAATACCCCTGTGCCAGAAGGACCACCGCAGCTAGTGCAGCCGGGGTAATGCGCTGGAGCGGCGCACGTCTGCGTAAGCGCGCACGCTTTCTGGTGCGCAGATCTCTGGAGCCAAAAACATGCTAGAAGTGGATTAGCCAGCGTCTCCTTTTTGGGAAGAATGAACCTTCCTTTTTACCTTCTGACCGTCGCTCACTTGGTTTACGCCGCCGCGGGAGCGCAGCGCGTCTCTTTGGAACGCCAACTTCTGGAGGAGGGGGGGGTCCGCTCGGGGCGCAGGACGTGCAGGCTCTACTGCAGGGTTGGCATCGGCTTCCACCTCCAGATTCACCCCGACGGCAAAGTGAACGGCAGCCATGAGCCCAACCAGCTGAGTAAGTCGTGCACGGTGGCTGCGCGGTGCAGCCACTTCATCTCCGAATAACAAACATCTGACGCGCAACAGCCGCGCGATCCTAACAGCAACTAGCAGCAGTTCTAATTGATGTAACCTCTGATTGCTTCTGCGCATTGAAATGTGCGTCCGTTAATAAAGATGCGGACGGGAGGAACATGAGCCTGCCCCTGAAATGGCCCCGGGCCTGGTTTGTGATGTCGGCAGGTAGACTATTTGTAGAAGTAACAGGTGCAGCGGGGAGACGCAGGATGCGCCGAGCTGTCATCACAACAACGGAGCCGCAGAAAATACTCAACTTCAAGATTAGTCTCCAGTCACTCAAACCGTTTAACGTATCTGGTGTCACCAAAGACCCAAAGGGCGCCGCGGGATGTGTTGGCTCAGATACTAACAAGTTGAGTCAAGGCGATGACGTCACAAAAAAGGAGAGCATGACGTGTTTTGGCTTCAAATATGTCCTCAAATAAACCCTTGTACACCTGCAGCTGACCGTGGAAGTGCACTTGTGCCACCATTTCACGGTCCCCGACAGAAGGCTTGTCAGGTTACGCAGATTGAACGTGACAGCGGTGACGTTCAGGCCGCTCCAACACCTCAGATTTGTTACTGCAGCTTTCAGTCTTCAGAGAATACACCTTTAGCCTGCATGTCGCCTCCTCCTCATGTCGGATTGTTCTCCCGTATGCATGGGGGGGCGTAACCACGACAGCAACAACACGTGCTTTAAGTTCCTGAATGTAACAGGACAGTTGAAGTTACATCCATCATCCGTCCGTCAGCGCAGTATGCTGTCTGTCCATCCAGGTGTCCTGGAGCTCTTTGCAGTTTCTCAGGGGGTCATCGGCATCAAAGGCGTCTCCAGTAACAGATTCCTGGCCATGAATAAAAGAGGACGGCTGCACGCCACCGTGAGTACCCTCGCGCACTCCGCACACGTTTCAGAGGGTGGGAATTCACCCTCAACACTTTCAGATAGATGACGTGAATGGAGGTTGAGGGTGAGGAGCAAGTGTCCACATTGTGTCCCCTGTGGACATCATCTCATGCTCTGATTACCGTTTCTGTGTTTGAGCTAAAGGAGAGGCACGTTTAGTCCTGCTGAAAGTTTAATACAGTTTGTTTGAGAGCAGGGTCACAGCTCTCCTGCCTCTGAGCAGATTTTTCCTCCCTGCTCCGGCCCAGCTTCCCCGGCCGGAGTGCGTCTCCATCCAACCCTCAGCCTGCGCATCCAAAAGTGTTTTGTTCATTTGCTTGTTGAGTGTTAAGTCAGGGCCACGAGGCAAAATCCCCGAATCTGACATCAGCACACAGCTGTAATCTGCATGGACACTTTTGAAGAGGTTCAAATCCCCTCAAACGCACAGTAAACCCAAATCTGCCCACAACAGCTTGACTTCAGCCAGCCAGCCAGCCAGCCAGCCAGCCAGCAGGCACTGAGGAGTCAACCGTGGATGCCTTGGCTGCAGTAGAGATGGACGCTGCTCCCATTAGCATGTGCTAATGGGAGCAGCAGATTTGGGCGCGTCTGGGACGGCAGATAATGTTCACAACAGTCAGCCATGAAAGATCAAACTTGGGTAAATGAGCTAGTGGAGAGTCTCAGTTGATCTGGGATGTTGAGCTTCCTGCGTAGTTTGTATGAAAAGCCGTCAGTGGGGGGTGAGGATGTGTGTGTGGGGGGGTGATGTGAACCCTTAATCCCTAACACGGCGGCACCACACCAAACTGAAGCTGTAGTTATTAATAAATCTGAATGACAAACTTTCTCCGTGTCATAAAACAATGAGAGAAAACCAGAACGCCGCACATTGAAGCCTGTCTGTGGCTCCGGCCTAATGGGATTTGCATGTGGGAATTCCTCTGATTCTGCTTCAAAACTGGTTAAATGTCCCAATTGTGGATCCACCTCTAACAAAATGGGTAAAACTGTTTTTTCTTCATTAGTCATTCGAAACAAACGCATTTCCAGATCTTGGCTCAGGTTTAAAGGTCCTCTTCCCGCTGTGAGCCTCAGCGGTTTTTGCTCCACGAGAAGAAGCCGGCGGAGAAACAACAATTGGTTCTTGATGAAGAACTCCAGAACTTTCTGAGCCAGAGAAGAGAGCAAGTGCACAAAGCCGAGCTGCTTTCTAAAGCAGCTGCCTTTGGATCGACTGACTCATAGAACTTTGTAAAACGCCACGTGTGGAAAGCTGAACGCCCCATTAACCCAGATAGTATGAACTGATTAATTACTCTGTTATACAACACAGTGGCTGACGCAGGGGCTGTTCTCAGGCTGTTCTCTCGGGCTGATCCTGCAGGAACATCGTGCTCAGCGAGTGATTCAAAGCCTTTTGCTCCATTAGCCATAAACTTCAATGAATCCAGGCGGTCTGTGCGTCACAGCCGACTGTTCCGGATACGCTGTATCTCTGCTGAGGGGCACCGTTAGAGCGCCCAGTCAACTGTTTTTATTTATTGACAGTTTGGGATGGAAGCGAGTGATTCCAGTGGATGGTATTTGTGGTCCTGGCAGGGGAAAAGTTGCCATAAACCCACCAGGACATCAACCCAGCAGGATCTGTAAACGGGGGTCAATCCGGGGCTTAGACGGTCTGTTTGGTCCCAAATGGCGCCAGTTTTGACTGACTCCACCCCTTTCTGTGTGGCGCACATCCGGCGTACCGACTTATGTAAAGTCTCATCACTAATTCAGTGGGAATGGTGCTGGATCAAGCAGAGACCTGAAGATCATCGAGTGAATGAAGATGGAGAGGAAGAGAATCCAGGCATTGGTCACTTTGCGCCTCTCCCGTTACCCCAGAGGATCATGGGAAAGGTCCTTTTTAAAGGCGTGTGAGCCATCCAGCGGGGCAGCCGCCAGGTTAAACAGCTGTGCAAGCATTATGATTTTAACAATAAGATCTCTGGAATCTGGCTGCGGCAATTAAATCCTATGAAACGCAGCAGGGGCCAGAGCTCCTTCCTGGTATGCAGAGCTGGTATGTTTCTGAAATGTGGCGTCTTTGCAATCCACCCATAGCGCCGTGACCCGGGAGGCCCGCGCTGCTTTCCAATCACGGTTCGGAACAACAGCCAGTCACAGCGAATAACTCGGGGCTTGGTGGCGGCGCGCGCTCTCCTGTGACTGGCATGTTTACCAAATGTTTTAATGGCATCATTTTCTGCTGCGCTTCACTCAGCAGCAAAGCAGAACAGTTTATTTTATTTCAGAGCGGCACCAGGTCACACAAGGAGGCGCGCTGCAGTGAGAAAGCAGCATCTTTGGGGCCATGTTCAAGTTTCCCACCCAGGATATTTTTAGGCACCAAATGGGAAACGTACAGTAGACTTAATCGATGGTGCAGAGCAGCGCCGGTTTCATTAGCAGCATCAAAGTCGAGGAAGAAGTGAAGGTTTTATTCAAAGGCGGCTTGCTAGCGGAGCAGGTGGTTCTGGCCCATCCGATGAACAAATCCCAAAAAGGGAAAGGCCAAAGTCAAAATGCAAAAGGCAGCAGAGAATTCAGACTATGTGTCAGAAACCCGAAAAAAACACGAGGACGACACAGGCGAGACGAGGAGGCAATCAGAGGAGGGAGCGCGAGGACGAAAATAGGCAGCGAGGGTAAAGAGCAGCAGAGAAAGTCACGTAGACGGTGTCCAAAAACCACAGTCAATGCTGGAAATGCTTCATTTAGTAACGGGAACATCCAGTCTCATCCAGTCTCATTCGTGGGGAGATGCTCCCAGTTTGAACCCAGTTTGCTGCTGGGAGCTTGTGTGTGATGTAACAGGGGTCGTAACATTTTTTTGGGTTTTAAAGGCGATTAAGTTAGCAGCGGTTAACAAGAGGAGGGCGTCAGCTTGCAGGGTAGGCTGCTGTCCCGGGTCCACATGTTCCCCAGCTGAGACGCGTTCTCCTGGGAGAAGTGAGGAACATGTGAATTCCATTATAAATCTATTAAAATCAAAGACGAAGAGATTACAGATTTTGTTAACCTCTCGTTCTTTTGTCGCGGGTGCAGGAATGGTTCACCGACGACTGCAAGTTCAGGGAGCGTTTCCAGGAGAACAGCTACAACACGTACGCCTCGGTCCTCCACAGAAACCACCGCACTGGCCGCGAGTGGTATGTGGCCCTCAACAAGAGAGGGAAGGCCAAAATGGGCTCCAGTCCGCGGGTCAAATCTCAGCACGTCTCCACTCACTTCCTGCCCAGGATCAGCCTCCACGACAGGAGCGAGCGAGGCTTCGCCATCACAGACCGGAGCAAAGAGAGACGCCAAAGCCCGCCGCCGCCGCCTCCCAGACCTGTAGCGGGGAGGGCTAACATCCAGGCGGGACCTGCGCCCAAACGCGCACAGGTCAAGTACTGGCCCAAGTACCGCTTTGGATAGTTACCAGGCGGGTCAACGCGGCTTTTATGGATACAAATGCTGGACAAAAGACTGATTATTTATCACTTTCAAACCATTCCAGCTTTATCAGAACTGAAAAAGACTCTTTAAAGGGCTGCAGGAGTTGAACTGGTGACATTTTTTATATCATGTTTCTTTTTTATTTTCACTTGTATTTTTGATTTATATCCAAATGTTGATGTATCGTCAGCGTGGAAGAAGGTGTCCTTTTAGCTTATGAACACAGAACCAACCAAGTTGAATATGAGCTTTATAACTCAAAAAGAGGAAAAGAAACACAGTCAAAAATGTAACAAACAGTGTATTTAGCTGACAAATGTTCTTGTTTCCACACAAAAGTTGAGTTTTTTCTATCTAATCTGGACAAATTTTTCACCCAAGAAATGCAGCTCAGTCGAGTTCTGTCAGAGAGTTTCAATCGAAATCCAAAACAAACAGGAAGGTTCATAATTTACACCACTGTTGTTGTTGTTCTGAACATCAGATCACTCACAGAGGTGGAACTTCCTAGCCTTGGACAGAGCTGGAATCTCTTCCCTGAACACTGACAAACTGTCCCGTTTCCTTGTAGTCGGGTTTGGGATCATCGCCGTCAGAAACGGACAGAATCTGTCCCTCCTCCTCCTGGACAGCTGTGAGGGATCAGGGAGAAACATGATGGTCCAAACTATCATTTCAGACCGGCTGTCACTGAGATATCCGGAGTCGTGACCTCCAGGATTCCACGCAGGAGGAGGACACCGCTGCCACCACTGGGATAAAGATGCCAAGAAGGAGCCCTCACTTGTTTTGGGGAGGGTTAAAGCTTTCGGTGTATCAGGTGGCAAAAGGTCACGGCAGGACCATTAAGGAACCATCAGATATCACTGGGATGAAAGCTGGAGAGAGCCAGACATTGTTTATCTACCCCCCCATAGACCCCTGAATATTAATTGGATTCTGCCCATAATGCGACTCTTCATCACACACCCCCTCTTCTCATATCTTTCCACCTTATTCAGTGAGGAGAATCCAACACTGTCAGTAACAAGCAGCGCCGCAGATGACGGGCAGGCGTGGCTGTGGCTGTGGCTGTGGCTGACCCAGACAGGCTGTTTCGTGAGCTGTGTCCACCTATTGTTTCCTTTTTGATTTTGTGTTCAACTTTTTCTCCTCGGTTGTCTGCGAGCTAAATCGCATAATGAAATCATGATCATTCAGCAAGTTGGCTATTATTCCCAGTTCTCCCAGCAGGTGTGACCCAGTCTGCCACTTTTATTCTATGTAAAAGGTGGTTTACAGATGTAAATAAAGCCCAAAGTTCCGCTACCACCACCAGTCTAATGCAGGATTAGATGGGATTTCTGGACAGGTCCAGCACATTGTTCTGGTGGTTCTGGTCTGGTCCCATAAGGATGTGTGTTTTTTGTTCCTTCCGTCATGCAGAACAACTGCTTGTAGCTCCAGCAGACATCCCAAAGAATTACCTTTTGTATAACATTTTTCAAAAAATAAAAATGTATGGAAGAAGGAACGTTTATGCCACTTGTAAAGATACGTTGAATTTCAGAAAATGCACTTTTTCTATTGTGACTATCTGGTCCAAAAAAGATCATGATGGTGTATTTTACTGCCACCCCCACTCAACAGTACTGTACAGTTATTTTAGGTTTGTAATGTATATTCTTGCCACTGGGTGTCGCTGTAAAAGCTGATTTAAGAAGAAAGAAGACACCAAAATATTTGCACGCACACACACACACACACACACACACACACACACACACACACACACACACACACACACACTGCATTTAGTGTGGGGTTTACTCTCCTGTGACAGCAATCAGAACAGAGTTATCCTAAAATAACGAAGATGAAAATGAGAGGAAAAACAAATGTGATGTTTAGTTTCTGACTGGGAAGACAGAAGATGGAGGGTCTCTTAACTAAGAATATAAACACCAGAAATGGACTATGTATAATTCATAGTGGTGTTAAATAATGAAGAGCGTCTTTATTTCCAGGTAGGAAAACAGTTGAAACGAGACCTAGCTTGCGTGACAGTCTTTATTTTCAGCCACTCCTTAAGGAACAGGGTCCCTCTTTCACTGGTGTTTCAGGGAGCTGAATTCTTCATTATGTCTAATTTGTCTGCTTTTACTCCTGCATACAGACATGTCTTAAACAGTGTTTTTATATTATCCTGGTGGCTCCTTGGGCAGTGTTTTATGTCTCAGTATGGTTTCAGAGTTTATGGTTTCAGAGTTTGGGGCCATTTGTATTTTCGCATATGTTTTTATTCTACTTGATGGAAAACACCACCACCTATTTAGGGCAAGCAGGAAGCACCCGGAACTATTTGGAGGCCAAACAAGATGTGGAAAGCACAACAGGGACACTAGTAGCTACCTCTCCTCTCCTCTCTCTCTCCTCTCCTCTCCTCTCCTCTCCTCTCCTCTCCTCTCCTCTCCTCTCCTCTCCTCTCCTCTCCTCTCCTCTCCTCTCCTCTCCTCTCCTCTCCTCTCCTCTCCTCTCTCTCCTCTCCTCTCCTCTCCTCTCCTCTCCTCTCCTCTCTCAAAGATTGATTTGATTTTGATTTGACCTGCCAGTAGTTACCAGTACCCACCAGTAGCTATCAGTACCGACCAGTCCCCACCAGTAACTGCCAGTGCCCACAAGTAACCAGTAGCCACCAGTAGGTAAGCAATGAGTGTCCGTCAGTGTTCAATGTTGAACCTCCACGTTATTGTTGCTCAAAGTGTAAAACCAGAACCCATAAATGGTTTTATGGCACACATCCGTCAGTCTTCATGCTGGTAAACTATTTTCTTCTCAGCACCATCATTTTAACCCAATGTACTAAATATCCTACAGCTTGTTGCAATTTTATAAAGGCATTTAATTGTTTCTATGCGAATTGATCACTTTCTAAACGTCAGCGCGCTACAATATATGAAAATGCTGACTTCCGCTTCCGGTAGCAAGTAGATGGTTGTCATAGAAACGCACAGCGACGCTCTACTAGCTTCGGCCTAATGCTAACATGAGAGCTAACTTTGGCTAACCGCCGTCACGGGGAAATAAGATCAAATAATCAAATAGGCTTTGATTCTCTAACTTCCAGGGTTGAAAGGAGCATTGATTTAAGCAACGTGCAGTATTATAACTTTGTTACTTGGTATTACGCCTTCCCTCTATATTACCAATATTAATTAATCTGAAGTGATCTCAGAATCCTGCTAATCTTTCCAACAAGTACGTTCCAGTTCCTCCCCAACACTTGTGCGTGAAGATGGAGAACACCAGTGCGCCGTATTCCATAACCCAGTTTAAACAGTACGAAGATTATCTCGACTCTAAAATGACCCAGATGGATTTGGCTCACCTGACGGTGAGTTACTCTTTTATAACCGTGCACGGTGACCTTAAACGTCGCTTTAATTTGGGTTCCAAAAAACTTCGAATTCAAGATAATTTCTTCATTAAGTGATTTGAATTGTAATTATGCAATTATGTTTCCACTTTATTTTTTGCTTTAACATATGAGATGAACGTGGGCCTTTAAACTTTTGTTTGACTTTACTTAAACGCCACCATGGGGACGTTTCATTGCTGCAGTACCGCCATTTGCTCGCCAGGTGTCAGTCAAACACAGGCTTAAACAAAAAGGCGTGTCTGTGTAGTTTTCCTCTACTTAAATGTATATTTATGCCATTTTATATATTTTCTTTTATTTAGTGTCAAAATAACTACGATTCACATTTATACTGGATTCTTTTGGACTTTTCCCTATGACCAGAATAAGTATAAATGGTTTGGACATGTGCCTGTTTTGTCTCTGTCCAGCAGATGTCACACGTGTTGATGAGATGCTGTTGCCACTTTTTGTTTGAACACCTGTGTCCACACATAAAAGAGGGGGCCTCATATCTGCTCTGATAATCAGCCGCAGTCAATCACGATCAAGCTCAATCACCCCAGTGTTGTTACGCAACACACGCGGCCCAGGTCACCTGCCGTGGGCATGGCGCTGATAAAGACGCTCTAATGGGTTATAGATTAAACCCTCCCCATGACATTGTTTAGTTTGTGTGACTTCAGCCGGTGGAAACTGGAGGCTGAAGCAGGTTTCAAAGGTTTTTCTTGATGTTAATGAGGAAGACAAAGATATTTCGGGACAGTTTTAGGACTCACAAATGTATTTCTGGTGAGCCACATCAAAGTTGGAGCAAAATATAACTTTTCCTCTGGGGCGCGGACGCAGGCTGGGCCTCTCCGATCTTGATTAGGAGGACATGTGGCCACCATGAGATCTGACAGTTTTGATCTTCAGGAGATGATCCCAAGGCTCAGATGCAACTGTGGTGGTTCTTCAAATGGGGAAATCATGTAGCTGAGAGTCCCTGCAGGGCCACTGAAGCAAAATGAGCGTGGCTGCGTGTGGGCACACATCTGCAAACACACCGGAGCCACGTTTGCTGCTCCTCTGCCGTGTTGAGCCCTGCCTTCCCTGCAGGCTTCGTCCCCTCTCCTTGACCAGACCCTCTCTTGTTCCTCTGTCTTGTAGAGCAGGAAGTTGGCCCAGAGTCTGGTGGAACTCGGCCTCAAAGGCCCAGTCCTGAGCAAGGAGGAATTTGAGGAGAAGAAAGCAGCTGCACTGGCGGCCGAGGCCGAGAACAAGAACAGCGGCTCCGACAGGAACCAGCCAGTGTGAGTTAAACGTTACCCACTTCACCTTTGTGACGATACACACTTTCCCATCAAGCACTGCTGACGACATCTGCAGACGAGTCTGGACGGCACGTCTCACCGTCTTCTACACATGATACACGTGATCGTTTGCCCACCTCATCGCTACTACAGCCGGCCATTAGGGGGCAGCGATGGTGCAAGTTGGAGAATATTGGCAGGGTTCAGACGTCTATCTGGTGCTCATGAATCGGTGTGTCTCCGCAACAATCCAGGGTTGATTTGAAGACTTCCATCCTTTGATCTGCAGTCTGAATGCAGATGTTAAACTGCAACTCGTTTTTCAGGCACTTGTCCTGAGTTAAAATATGTGGTCAAATGTGGGTGAATCAGTTATCGGTCCATTAAAAGTTCAGGAATCGTGTAGAAAAGTCCAGTTCTGCTGATTGTGCTGCCCCCTACTGGCACCACCGATAGGTGGGTCTTCATGTGTGCTGTGGGGGAGGAGGGGGGGGTTAACATCCTTACCTGAGCACAGCTCAAACCCAGAAAGGCTGCGATTAAACCGTCCTGTGAACTGCTGTGAGCCGATGCAGCTCATGTTGCGCCGGAGTTCCTGACAACACCAGCGTCAGAAGGAGAACATAAAATGGTTTTGGCCCGAAATCACCTCATCTGATCAAAGCACGACAGCCCATAAAGGCCGAAAGCCTTCAAAGCTGAGCGCCGCGGTAGCTGTATTAGTTCTTGGTGTAGTCCTTGAGTTGTTTTCTGTATTTCACAAAAGCCTGGATCATTTCTGAAGTGGGCTTCTTGTGTAAACAGGCCTTGTGCTGGAACACGTGCTGCTCATCAGCTCCAGTTCAGTTAGGAGTCCACTCGAAGAAGCAGAGCTGCGACCACACATCCAGATTATTGTTCTCGCTCTTGATAAAACCATGTGGTTGTGTTACACTTTCTCCTTTGATGACGAGCCAGGACAGACTTTAAATAGGACCGTTTGACAAACGCACAGAAACGCAGTCGGGGTATCGGATCCAAACGTTTACTAGCGAGGTGCTGAATGAAATCCGCTCCTCAGATGCTTTTCCAGGCGTGCAGATGTCTCGCCGTTGTCCCCCAGCTCCTCCAGCGACACCGGTGTAATGGGAGCCTCCACACCTGCACCTTCTGGGAGATTTGGCCACAGTCCCTTTCATCCTGCCCCAACAGGATCCAGGGAACAGTGCAGGAACTCTGGGATGTTGGAGGCACGCTAGTCTGTTCGGGCTCCAAGAGCAACGTCCACAGAGAGGCGCCTTCAATGGCTGCCATCCTCAAATTTGTTTGCGGGGAATCAGAAACTTCATTTTTCCATGTATTTGAGGATTATTGTACAAGATTTACAGCACTGGATTCCAGTGGATGCCATTAAACCGAAACACCTGGAGCTTCAAGGAAGCCCTGGTTCTGTTTTCTTAATTTAATGTTAAGTAGGATTTTCCAACTAAAGCAACGTCTGAGAAGAAACAGGACTTTTGTGATTCTCATCCAGTGGCCCTTTAACTCATGGATGCTTGTACCTGCTTCCAAGGGGGAAGGCGGGCTGCTGTGGGTGATTAGAGGCCCTATTTTTAGGTTTGAATCTCCTGCTTTCCCACACTTAGAAAGGAGACATCCTGCAGACCTTTTCCATGAAAATAAGCTGGAGTCGGCTCCCTTCCTTGTTGCTTAAACTCCGATTGCTCTTTCCGCTGCAGTTTTTCCGATTGGACTTCCACCGAGCCCCCCCCCCCCCCCCCCCCCCCTCCTGCTACGGTCACGAGCGCTGGATGCAAAGTACCACCTGCAGAGTGTCTGAGCGTAATGGGAACAGGGCTTGGAACAGGACCTGGCAGCAGCTCCGCAGACGCTGCACTGTCTCCGCTCCACATTTGCATTCATTTGCGCCTCTTTCCAACATTTAGTCCCGCTCGCTTCCCCAAAGACCTTTGCACCTGCGTGTTTATCCCCTGGTGACAGTGGGCAGCCAGGCTGTTGGGAACCCCCTCCCCATAGGTCCTAAGCTACGTCTCCCAGGCGTGTCTTTTTCCACTGCTCTGGCATTGCTCTGTGTTTCTCCCTTCCTTTCTCTTCTTTTCAACCTCCCTCCTGGAGACCTTTAGTGCCTGCAGGTGTATAAATAGAGCTGTTTTCAATTAAGGGCTGAACTCGCCTGTAGCGTGCATCTGATCAATGAAGGCCCCTGCACCTGTCCTATTAAAATAGCAAGGAAATGGAGACGGTGCCATGAATGCTAATCAGATGTTTGCCTGTTGTTGTTGTCGTTGTAGCGCTGAGTCTTTTGCCTTTGAGGACGACAGCGCCTCCTCCGGACAGCTCGCCTCACAAAAAGACACAATCGGAACACCTGGTGCACTCGTCAGACTCCAGGAAATTCAATACGGGATTGAAAAAGGAGCCTTAAATGAATGAGATGCGTGGTTGTTTGTTTAGGGGGCGCAGGTGGAGCAACAACACGGCTGCATTCTAATAACAACTTATTCTACTTCCAAGCTCCAAAATACCTCCTTTTACATTGTGGATGCTGTTTCCTGCACAGAAAATAATATTGAATTTGGGATGAATAATAAGTGTAAGTAGCAACATTTGCTCTCTTCTCGCTCAGCATGTCAGAACCTGATGCTGAACTGACAACAGAAACGGAACATTTCTCTTTAGAAGTGACTTAATAGATGTTCCACATCACCTTCAAAGTATGTTTGTCTTCATTTTGCACAAGAATAATATTTGATACGAAGCTACGGTCAAAGAAAATGAGCGTGGGAGCACCGCTGAGCAGACACGAGGCCTCTGTTTCCTCTCCGGTCTGGGTTCTGGCTCCGGCCCAAAAGGCCGTGTCAGCATATGCCCTGACCTCGCGTGCTCACGGCAGCCTCGCAAGGTTTCCATCAGGCTTCCCGTGATCTCCCCACAGTCCAAACCACAGCCACGCTCATTGTCCATTGTGCAGCCGCGTTTTAACGGTCCGCCTCAAGAATTCTCTGCTCCGCAGCGCCCCGCTCCAGGTTAAAAGCGGGCTATCGCTGACGGTGCCAAGTAAAACCGGTGCCACGAACATGCACCATGAATACGTTTCTGTGTGGGGCTGTCGTGGATGGAACTGATATGAGAGGCTTCCCGAAGCTCATTCCAGGCTGATTTCTTAGCCAGCTGAACCCCCCCCGAACCCCCGCTGCTCCCCTCCGTGGCTGCAGGTCCTGTGAGGGCCCTCGGGCGACAAAATTTTGCCGTCTCTATTACATGTGCTGTCAAGCCAATTGCCTTCCTCGCATGTCGTGCAGCTTGTCCCAGTATGTGCACCGGTGGAGCGTCCAGGCTGCCTTTAACTTGGAGATCTGCAGGTTCTAGAGGTTTCTCAGGCTTTGCCGATAAAACAGCTGCCTCCATTCAGGCGGGGGCATCTAAACCAACCCGGTTTGACACCGCGATGGGGAATGAGCTGCGACATGCGGGGCTCACTTTGGTTGGGTTTGTGTCTGGTCCTGTAGAAAGTTCCTCCTCTTCACCGAGGAGGAGCCCGACGCTCTGAGGAAAGCAGGCTGGTTCCCTCGCTGATGTCTGATCGTGCGATGGGAGCCATCTTGGTGCACTGATACAGTGCTTCCTGCCTGTGCACGTCTCTCCATCAGGCTGTCAACATCTTTGTACTTTCAAGTGCTGGATGGAGGATGCATGTCAAGGTCTCCAGTAATTGTTGCCATCTTTTTTTAATTGATTCGGAAGCACAACCGCGAAGGGAAGTGAAGGGGTTCCAGAACGGTGCCAAGAGGAACGCAGAGCTCAGAGGTTTTGAGTTTTGTTGGTGGGGACATTTGTCAGTAATCAGTAGAATAACACTGTTAAATGATTTCATATGTGTTGCTTTGCATCTCGATGTAAAGCTAATAAACTGATTAGGAGGAAACCACCACTGTGAACACGTGCCAGGCGGATCAGAACTTCTCTTATTTTAGAACCGGCTCTCTTTTCTTTTAGAGACCTTTGAGGTTTCTCAGAATAAATCTGATCATCATCACCAAATATAGCTGCTCCCTAAAGGAGAGGGGAAAAAACCCCAACTTTATGAGAGTTCAATAAAAAAAACATTTCAATCATTCTGTTGATCCGAATTCTGACAAATGTGCAGCCGACCCGGCAGCCGAGGTGGCCGCAGCACAAAGAAAAGCCAGGTGGAATATCAGGCTCAGCGCACGTGTAACCGATACCTTGGGCTCATTGTAATCAGAGGTGACAGAGGATTTCACAAAAAAACCCTAAATAAAGTAAATTGTCACGCAGGGTGGAATTTCCCTCCACGTCCGCCGGCCCAAAATAATATTTTCCATAAGATTAATTTTCCCAGGCACTCGGAGGAAAAATATTCTCCTGCAGTTTATGCCGTTTCTTAAAGAAATCAACGTATTATTGAAATTTCCCGTCTGCTACGTCTGTCAGAACCTGGAGGATAACGGAACCGTTAATCTGTCACGAGATTTCAAAGGAAAGAATAACTTCAAAGCCTGACATCTGCTTCAGATCACCACCTGAAAGCAGTTGCACAATTACTCCATGTTTAAGCCTACAAATTAAGTCGGAATGTACCAAGTCATTTTTAATGGCACGCCATTAATTATCTGGAGGCTTATTGGCTGAGGCCGAGGGGGGGCAGCCCCGGAGATCGCGTTTGTTTGGCGAGCGCGATGAGACAAACAGGACGCCCCTGTCCTCCCCGGATGGACAGTAACCACATCTTAGAGTCTGGAACACACCAAACTTCCGAATCCTGAGGTGATAACGGCAAACAGCAGAGGTCAAAGGTCACGCAGATGGGTCAGACTCTGGTTTCCATTTTCGAATCTAAGAATCAGGCGCAACAAAGACGACGGCTTTCATCAGGCGGGTCAGCTTCAAGGGAAACCGCAGCCCTGAACAAGCTGGCCCGGCTGATTTTAGCGCTAATTCTCAATCAGAATCAGAATTCTCAATGCATCTGGTGCACGCTCACGTGCACGTCCTCACGTTAGTTCGCGTGGGTGTTTAAATAGTTAAAAAGATCAGATTAGGAGGCTTCAGGAGGAGGCCCCTGATGTTGGTATGGCTGAGTACGGTTCGCTGTCGTGCCATGTTTACACATGTGTAAACACACTGGGGGGACATTTTCTGTGCAGTCGCAGCTGTTCCCCCAACCCCCCCCCCCCCCCCCCCCCCCACAGCTGAGATGGACAAAGTCTGACATAAATGCTTGCAACACGGTCAGCAGCCTTCGGATTCATGTCTCTCACCATCTCATCAGGGTTCATTCATACGTCGGCGCCCGGCTGTGGTTCTGGCGCCACGCCGTCATCTCGCTCCTGACTCCGCCGTCCTGCTGCTGAACGTCTCCGGGTCGGTGTCACCGTCCGGTCTACCTGTCGGCCTAAGCCCCGGTGCAGTGCACTGTGGGTAACGTGGGTGGGACGGTGCACTGTCAGAGTCAATGTGACAAGCCAGGCCCCACGTGGCGCTGCTGCTTTCCCTCAACAGGTGACTCCTAAACAGCGCCGAGGCCGACGTTTATGGGGTCCCGGCCTGGGTCCTTGTGACCGTCGGGGACCCGTGACCTGAGAACCGGACGGCGCCATTGTTCACATCCTTTCCTCCTCTGTACCAATTTGAACCCCCGCCTGCCTTGACCACAGTCCAAAAACAAGACGTGCGAAACGGACGAGGGTTAGCTTAAAACCTCCCTATTAGCCACTAATAACAGCCATTTTTTTGAAATCCTTGTTATCCCTCCTAAATGAGCCTTGATAAGAAATTTGTTAATTGACAGGAAGCTGAAGCGGGCAGACGTGTTTTTAGCCCAGTCTTATTGGCCCTTCGTGACTGCGCGTGTTGCTTTAGCTACTGGACGGGGTAACCCAGTCACTTGCCTCCTCAACACCTGTGTTTACTTTGGGGCCGCGGCACCCAGGACCCAGCAGCCATCCCTCATTCACTCAGAAGATGGAGTGAGCTTCAGCCCTCCAAATATGTGCTGTCTGTGCACTTCTCCGAGCCTCTCGGTGTGCCGAAAGAGCCACGTGACCGGGATCATTTAAACCCCCTTTTTCCCAGATTCTTGTGAACGTAAACGTTTAGGTCCTGTTTTTGCCGCTTTGGCCTTTCACAGAAAATGGGAATTTCAACGGAGGAGCCGATAAGCTCAGGATTTAACTAAACCTGTCTTGTCTTTGGAAGGCAGATGAAACTTTTTGCTTCTGACTGAGGTTCAGATTTTGAGTCGATGGCGACGTTGAACGCCACTTTTGTGCGTTAGTTACGTGTTTAATCTCCCAAACGAAGCCCAGGAACTCTTCACTCACTGCCAAAGGTCAACGCGCGTGGGCTCATGGACGCCATGTCCAGGACGAGCGTCTCCTCTCCGTTTGGGTGCGTTTGAACGCGCGGCCGAGGTGGAGCTGTTTACTGCCTGCGAGACGTTAACTCTGCGGTTCTGACGAATGTTTTGCACACTCGGTTCTGGACGCGGGCCAGAGCTCTGTTGCTCGTACCGCAGTGTTAACTGTTCAACTATTCGTGCCAATGTTGTTTCAGGTGCGGATCAGTGTGCGCCAAAACCGCGTTTCCGTGGAAACGGGCCTACCGATGTGTAGAAGGCTGCCACGGTGTCATGTAGTCATTACAGGCCGATATGATTAATATCGGGTTGCGTGCTGAGTAAGCAAAGACAGCTGTGACATCTGACACTCCCGCTGATTTACTTTTTCAAATTCCTATCAGAAACACAGGTGACTTATCGCGTTGAGGATATTTGCTGGTATTTGGGGTATTCGGGCGTGTTGCTCGAGTTTGATGAGATCCCGAGCTCTCGATGATCTTGCGGCTTTATTCACGTTTGCTTTCTGTTCCAACCTGCGTATTCATGAAGCGGCCGACCCCCGTTCATGCCCCATATCCGCCTTTTCACATGTGAACGTATGGATACACGCTTCCATAAAGAGCCTTTAAGGCTTCGGGACTTCTTTTTTTTTCCACGTTAAGAGAAACGTTTCAAACCGTTTGTGTGTTGTCTTTTCCAGGACACTGGCAAGTGCAGGAAAAGAAATCAAAGACAGCTTCCTGAGAGCTCTGGCAGAGCGGGAGGAGGCCAACCGCAGTGGGAAAATGACTGTGAGTACATTATTACAGCACTCCAATTGCTACGTAATGGGATTCCCCTCAAATATTTCTGCAATTCCATTAGGATGGGAACAAAATCTATACTGTGTCCAGTTTACTCAGAATGCTCCCCGGTCCCTCCCGAAGTTCCATTAGCGGTAGCTTGAAAAAATAACGCGTATTTTTACCAGCTAGCTTGTCCTACATTTCCTCAGAGGGCTTATGTTGGACCGTACATGCCTCCGATTATTTGTACTGGTTAGACGGCTCAAAAGCCACTTGTGGCTGGGTCACGCACAGGAAACCTTTGCAACGGTTGATCCGTGAGCCACCGTGATTTATTTGGGTTTGGGCGCCCGAGGTCACACCTGTCCACCGAGCGGGGTTGGGCGCAACTTTGACGTGGTGGGGCGGAACATTTGTGCTGGTGATACACGTGTTTGGGCTCAGATGTGCAGATAAGCAGCTGGAGATATGAATGATGAGCGTCCATCTCTCTGGAACACATCTGCTGGCGCTTTAGGAAAGCGATCCCGTGCCCCTCTTTTTTTGTGAACTGGAACAGGGCGGTTCTATTAAAGCAGCAAGAAGCCTCATCAGAAATGCTGTTTGTGATTTCCATGCACAGAATTTGCAGCTGCAGCTGATGAGAGTCTGGTGGGTTTCATCAGACCATGACCTCCAACACACACTCGGGCAGGTTGCAATAGAGTGTGAAGCAGCTGGAATGAAGGTCCTCACCTGACGGGTTCTGCCAGAAAGCGCTCGGGGGTGGGGGTGGGGGGGCTTCTTTGATTTGGAAGCGGGTTGCTGCCTCAGGTTAACAAGTTGGCTTTTGGGGCTTGTGCCTCCCCAAGAGGAGCATCAGATGTGAAGGATTATGGAGATTTACTGTGTTCCACAGGCATCTGAACATCTCTGCCACTGTTTTAGACCCCTACAAAGACACCGGTGGACAGAAGCTTTTGAATTATCCCCTTATTTTGGCTCTGGGACCATTAGTGTATGTGCGTGCGTGTGTGTGTGTTTTCCTCAATGTAATGAGCAGGTGTGAGAAACATTAGCAACAGCTTTCTAGCCACTTCTATTCGCCCAGCAATCAGGTGTTTGGGAGCGAACCTGACCTCGGTCGTGACGCTAAACCTGAGCTGTCGTACTTAACACGTGTTGCCGTGTCGACGGAGTTGCAATAAATCACATACGCAACGCTGGAGCGCACAAAAGCAGCGTTGTTTGACCTCCATTAACCTCCCCCTGCTGCTTTTACAATTATGAGATCAGCTGAAGTGCACGTTGGGAGAACCGGAGTAGCACCAGAGGTTCCCCCCGCCGGACGTCGACCGCGTAAACCTTCAGCCGTCGGAGAACCATTTTAGGGCTTCCCCCCACTTTTAACGGAATCCTGAGCAGATCTTTAAGGGGTTTAAAAGATCACTTCCTGCATAGAGAAACGAGAGCTGGAGTTAAAACAAGCAGAATTTCACGCTGTGCAGCACCAACACCGTTACGCTGGTTCGTTTCCCACCTCTTCTCTTTTAATCTCTGAGGAGTTTCCTACGCTGAAAATCAGATTGGGGAGATGTTTGTTTTCCTTTGAGCCCCCTCCTCTAATTGAACCCACATTTGTCTGCCTAATTCCTCCGGTCTTTGAAACTGTTTAAGTAACAAGTAATCTATATACAGTTTGACAAGACTTGACCTCTTCAGTTTACTTACATTACTCAGATGGATTCCAGACAACATGTGCAGGTAATAAAACATGTTGGATCCTGTTTCATTGATGGGCTGAATTTATTGTGTTCTGTATTGAGACTGATGCTGGTTGGACTTCCCCTTAATGTAGCAAAGATAAGGTGTTTTACAGTGTGGAGTTGCCTGTTTTTGCATGTGAAAATGTGATTTTATATGCTGAAATGGAAGGATCACTGCTAGATTTTGATATAGATTTGGATCTGGATTGTTGATCCAGTAGTATGAGACAGATTTTTAGACCACCGAATGGAGTTTAGATGAGCTGGAAACAAAAATGTGGGGAGCAAAAAGCTGGAGGCCTTGGCAGGCACCTGAACTAGCGCTTTAAATTAGTTTTACTGCAAAGAGTTGAGAAGTGTGAGGGAAGGAAAGTGTCGAAAGTATTTGAAAAGGCTAAATAATAAGACCACCCAACACTGTAATCTTTCATCCTGTTAAATGTGGATTTTCTTCTTCAACTTTACACTCCTCAAACCCGAGGCTCAGTTCCACTAACACATTCCATTTCTAATATCTGCACATTCTTCCTGGGAGCTAATGTGAAGCAGTTGTCCTGCGCTGGTTCTCAGCAGTCAGACCTAGCCTGTATCCTTCCACAGCTTAATCAAACACAAGATGTTTTGACATCTTACTCTCAGCCCGTCTTTGCTGACAATGCCTCCAGTATCGCCTCCCTGATGTTTCAGAGGTGTCTCATTGTTCCGAAGGAGAAATCGCCCACCTCAGGTGCACAATGAACAAGGAAAACTTAACGCTGAGCTATTAGCTCCCCTTTAAACGCTCGACATTGCCATTGTCATCTTCAGTCTCTTCCATCACGCTCTTTCTCTCCTTTCATGTCGGCTCGGCTTCTCACGTCAGGCTGAAATTACACCTGTCAGTGATGGGACGGCCAGGTTAGTCAGCCCATTCTGAGAGAGACGGACAGATGACGGCTAATGAGCGCCATCAGCATCTTTGAAACCAGCCACGGGTCTTCTGTGGACATAGACTTCCACACAAAATCGCCACTTCCTGTTTCACTTCTTTTCTTTCTGTAATCCTCCAGATCACTGGCTGGACCACCTCTGTAATGGGATACAGACATTATCCCACATTTATCCTTGAATTAACAAAGCTCTTCAATATCCATCAAGCTATGCTATGCGAGGCTATGCTAGGCTTTGCTTTGCTTTCATGACACCTTTTCTTTCCCGGCACTGTTGCAAAAGCCGCTTCAGTGCCAAAAGTCACATCCAAACAAAGGCAGCACCTGGGCAGCTTGGTCTTTCTTTGCACTCAGTAAGAAGTTAAGGGTTTTGTTGTCTTTTTTTTTATCAAATCCAGGTCACACCTGCGCAGGATGCCAGAGGGCGTCCATTGTTGGGAGGTTCCCATCTGAACTGAAGGTGTGCTTCCACCTCCCACCCTGCTGGCTGCTTGATTGTGGAGAGCCTCAGTATCAGCAGGCCATTGCGACACAGCCTAGGCTAAACGCTAAGCTAACGATGCATTCAGATATTAGTTCCGATAATACGAATGTGCGTTTCTTAAACATCAACAAATTATTGCCAAGACGTTGCAAGTTCCTGTAAATAAGGGAAATGTATCATAATCTTGAAATTACTGTCAGAACAGGATCCGTTTTGACCATTTAAGAGGATTATTTAAATGAGCTGCATGTTATTGGCACCTTTTGAAGGTTTTTTTTATATACACATGCACATTTTAAGAGGGCAGTTTGAACAAGACGTGACTTTTGCCCTCCTTCCGTATTCATTTTTAGCTCTATTTAGAAATGATTTTCAGTCTCCCAGCCTTTCACTTGTGGAATTTAGCTAGTTGGACTGTGGCGTGTCTCATGCCCCGGGGGACATTCTGCATAAAAGAAGTGTTTGTCTTTGGTCTGTGGACCCAACGGGTTCTGTATTGATAAGCTCCCCTCGCTATAGATAATAAGGTGGTCAGTCATGCAGCCCAGAGATCAAGTATAGCATTGAAATTAAAGAGGAATTCCCAGCCCTATTGCATTACAGGCTGTGTGTGTCCCTGCTGCTCACTTCCTTTGTCCTTGTCATGGGCAGTAAAAATAACAATGGCAAGTTTGATTTCAAAGCGGCAGGACCAAGGTGGACGGCCTTTAGGGGGAGCCTGGTCCTGCAGGGCTATCGGGTGACCTTGACTTGAATGGTGTCACAGACCTGTGGAGAGGTGGGGAGACAGCTCCAGCAGTTTGCTGCCATCTATCAAGTGGACAAAAAGGCCTTTATGTTGAGAGGAGCAGCCTTTGGGATACGTGAGAAACACCTGATCAGTCTTCTTTTTAAGAGAATATTCACCAATATGCTCCCGACCGCATAAAAGCTGCCTCTGTTTTTCAGGATCGTTGAAGCGTAACAGCAGTTTGTGATTTTAAGGGGGAAAAAATAAGCGCTGATTGGGACGTTTTACTTGTGGCTCGTTAACATGGTGTTTTATTTATGGAAAGGACAGCTAATGTGTCCAAGTGTGGGTTATAGAAAAGAAATCCAGGGAGGAATGGGGAATATGAGGATTAACCTTCTCTTGTTCTCCTCAGATTTATCACATAAAAGGCAAATATTGAAGGAAAGGCACTTGGGGATTACTCTTAATATACACACATTTCATTCATTGATTTTTTTCCAAGCACATGGCTAATAAAAGAGCTTTTATCCGCCGTTTTCCTGAATGAAAACCTGATTAGGCGGAGCGGCGTTCACAAAACCCAATCTAGTAAGAACACGCCAGCGGCCGTCTGTAAATGGTTTTCAGGGTGGATGAAAGGTTTGTTTACCCACCAAATCAAATCCATCACCGTGTTCCGGAATGTACGTGGCTTTACCTGCTGAGCTGCTCCAACCATAATGATTTCTTCTGTGGCCCAGCCTCCCGGAACATCTGCTTGAACTAGCGGCTAGCCGCTAGCCGCTAGCGGGAGTGCTGAGACAGAGGCTACGCTAGGCATCAGGTTCAGATGTTTCCCGCTGACGCTCTCACATTTCTCCCATAAAGGTGAAATCATCCTGTAATCCATCACAACATCATCTGCATTCCCGTCATTCTGTGGACTTCATGATCTCAGGAACCTCCGAATGTCTTTACTCCGACTGAAATGACAGAGTGCGTCTCCTTGTTTTATGAGTTGGGGAGGACGGAACATCTGTGTTAAATACTACACCGAGGTTTCTGGCTTCTCCCAGTCGGAATGTGCACCTGCTGCACGCTTCCAAACGGCTCCTATAGACCTGCTAGAGAGGGAAATGTCACTAAAACACTGGGAAATATAACTCAAGATATAGTTTTCTGGATGTAGCTGGTGCTGCTTCTTCTTCTTCACCCACTGAGGGACAGAATTGCGTCGGAGAGGTTTTGCTCTTATCGTTGCTCTCATTTCTGTTACCCGGCAACCCCGACCCGGATTAATCAGCTTGGATTTGTTGTCAGTTCCATAATAGAGGTGAAACTTCCAGCGTCGGCCTCTTCCCTGTGCTCCTTCCCGACACTAGCGGGATTCTCAAGATAATCGCTTCGGCCCACGAGGCAGCCCTGCGAGCGCTGAAGGACTCCACTCAAAACGTTGATACCTAATCTGGGAATTCAGCGGAGGCCTGCTTGCTCGCCGCGCCATATGGAGCGGATTCTCCGGGATGGTCTTTGTTTTATCACCACACACTGGACAGCTTTGGCTGTGTATTATTCCACCTGAGTAAATACTGGATGGCATCTCTCTCTCACTTGGAGCCGTGCAGATGTCTTCCAGAGGCATCCGGGCCCTGACCCCTCTACATTCTCACCTTCAGCCCAGCAGAATCCGCATTTGTGTTTTCCATTAAGAAGCCAGCTGCTGCCGCTGATGGACACTTTCTCATCAGGTCAATTTCCTACATGCAGAAATACCTTAAAAATGAGCTCACGGTTTAACTTTCAGGCTCCTAAAACCCGGACGGGCCAAATTCTCTGCATATTTTCACATTCTCGTAATGCATATTAACGCGATTGTGAGGTAGTTGCAGCAAAAATCCAGATGGTTTGAGTCTATTAATAAATGGGGAATAAATTGGGGTTCCAGACGCCTTCAGTTGAGATGGGAAATAATTAATTTGGGGATTATCCTTCATACGTGTGCGTGGCGCCAACAGGAACCAGTTGTTTCTGTATCAAACCGGTTGTGTTAATAATACATTCAGGCTTTAAACTTTTTAAATGTTTTTCCAACCATCTTCCTGGGAAGAGTCCTCTAACGGGAAGTACTTGGTGTTCCGAGCAAAGTAACTTTAGCTTCTGCCTAAATAAACCCAAACGTATGGTCACTGAATCCAGCACGTATCCTCCATTAGGAAGCTTTAGTCTCCTGAACGCTCTAAATCCGGTTTATTACCGGTGCCGATGGCAGCACCTCCACCGTCTCCTCTCCAAATCACACATGTGAATGTCCAGACTGTCATTAAAAACGGACCGCTCGGTAAACACCTGCCGCTTTAACTGTTTCTTTGGTTACTGACCAAAGTGGTCGGGACATGAGATAACCCCCCCTCCCCCCCAACCAGCACTGAAACGCCGCCTGTTTACTCTCCTGCTCCTTTTACTCCTCGGCCCTCAAAGACCTTCCAGCTCAGCTTTATTTATCAGCTGTGTACTTCCACCCACCATCTGGTTCAGCAGATATCACAGAGGCCTGCTTGTAATGCGGACCCCCCCCCCCCCCCCCCATTTATCTTATCCGTTTTGACAGGAAAATGGCAGAAAATGACTTAATATCATCGCGCAGAAATCAGGAAAAGGCCGAGAAGGATAAATGTGTTTCTACTACACGCCGCGCAGCCTGGCCATTATTGCTTTGGACAACGTCGCGGCCCCCTTTTCTCCCTTTTCTCCCCATTATCCCTTTTCCCTCTCACAAAGCTGAGCTGAAACACATTTCGCAGATTTGAAAAACGCTGTAAAAACACTGTGGCCTCCTTGTGCTGCAGTGTGACAGCCGACCGACGCAGGAGTCTTGTTGCAAACTCAAAGGGGGAGCTTCACAGCAGACCTGCAGGCCAACTAAAACAGAATCGTGTTTGAACACCTATTTCCACTGGGAAGGGGGGAGGGGGCGCCCTGCGAGCTTTAATCAGGATCTTAAAACAGGCGTGCCTTTGATAAAGAGTCGGCGCTGTACATTTATCTTGTTCCTCTTGGGGCTCCGCTGGCTTGTGTCATCCGCTTTGATCCTGCGCCCTTGAAGCGTCGGACGTGTCTGCGCTGCCGATAACACGCTGGTCAAGTTGTGATGGCGAGAAAAAACACCACGAACCCCTGACCCCGCCTTCCCCTCCTCACCGCCACATCAAAATGAGCGTGTGTGGTATGTTTGTACCTCCCGTGTTGTTGTTTTTTCCCCCTTGTGCTCGGAAACGGTGCCATTAATTGTCGGAGCGCTGCCGCAAAAGTCCCCTCCAGAGGAGCCGCAGCGGGCGCTGCCCGACGGCGAGCGAGGACGGCTTTTATTTGACTTGGATTTATTCCTGATGATGAGGCCAAACCCTGAAGCGGTGCCTCTTGGCAGATGTCATGCCTGAGCGCTCCAGAATAATGCTGATAGGAAGAGTGCTCGGCTTTAATCTTTGTGTCAGCGCTCTGAGAAGCTGTCAATAATAATGACTAATAGTGAGGATTTGTGGAGAAACGTCTGAATGATGGCAGGATCCTCCGTGTTAGTCCGCAATAAACAGGAACACCTGCCATGGCACGGCTAGGTAAAGCTGCTAGCAGCATTTTTCACCTCTGGATCATCACATCAAATATTAAACGTATAAATCAAACGACGACGGTCCCGGTTTTATCTCTCAAACTGAATCTGAGCTCGACTTGGAGGAAGGCAGCAGGGAAGACAATGGAAATATCGAGAATTCCTCTGTGTCATTAGGGAAGACCAGGATTAGCAGAGACTTCCTGTTTGCAACTAGCTCTGGGCCAGGCCAGCCTGTGATGTTGGCATTAAAGGGACACACTAACCTTTTGAAGGGGTACCTTCAACAGGCCAGCCACTGGGGGCATGTTTTCTTTCCTGTGACACGTCGAGCTGCCACTTAACCCACACAGAACCGGTTCAGCCCACCCCCCCTTCCTCCCCCCAGGGCCAGCTGATGCGTCATAAAGTCATACTAAAGAAAGAGCTTGCAAGGTGAAATTTATGATAATGGTTTGTAAAATGGCTTTCAAATTACAAAGGGGGTGGGGTGGGGGTGGGGTGCTCTGTTTAGTGTCACAGGGCAGTTCAGCCGAGTTTGGTGAAAAGCTGTTACAGAACATTAGCTGTACCGGTCAAGCACGCTCGATTAGCCTCCGTCCAAGGCCGACTCCTCGCCCTTCGTCACTCATTATTAATAAAAAACAAAGACCTGCTATTGGTACCGTTTGCTTGTTTCTTTGAAGTTTGCATTTGAGGGCTGTAGGACTTTACAGTGTTTAACTGACACTGCGGGGGTTTAAGACACTGACCGCAGTATCGACATAGTTCACATCTGAAAATATCATAGGAACTAATTTGCAGGTAAATTTATTTCTAACTCTGATTTTGAAACCTCAGTTGTAACGAATCCTCTGCATTTAATGTTTGGATTCGCCGCGTTCACCTCAGCTCTCGCCATAAACAAGCCGTCCCGACTTCTAAACAGCGATTGGACCTCGGAGCCCGAAATTGTCACGGAAATGTTTTGGCTGGAACTGGAGCCTGTGTTGGGAGAGAGTTCATGCAGGCATGTAACGTTTCACCCTTCGCCCAGAGTAAACACAACTAATAACCACTTTTCTAAATAAACACGGAGCCTCGCATAAAAAGGTGCTGGGAAATGTGGAGCAGGAGGATAAAAGTTATCTGTGTGCTGCTCCAACAGGCTTTGTGTTGAAAGTGAGGGGCCATTTGTCTTTTTAATTGGACTCAAGGTGCGTTTGAGCCGCCGCTGTCTCCCCCCGGTGCATCACTCTTCCCAGGAAAGACGGACGATGAGGATTAGATCATCTCAGACTTCAGAATTTTGCAGTATAGATTTCACCCAGCTCCCCAAATGTGATCATTTTTGTGTGACATCCTTTTTTAAGCCCATGGCGAGGTGTTCAGGTGCGTTTGTGTCCTGTTTTTTCTTTGTTTGGGGCTCCGGTATTACAACTACAGAGCCGGGTCAAAGGGATTCGGCTAATGCTCCTGGCTGTTAATCAGATCCCTGTGAACGGTTCACTCATCTCGACCACCTAACAGGAGACTGCTGGCTCATTGAAATGGTTAGCATTCTTGGTACTTTCTCTGACATGTTTGGTCTGTAACGAACAGGCTTTGAAAGCTTCTGTCAACGGCAGAAATGCCTAATAACTTGGAAGGGGTTTGTCTCAGGTCAAAAGAATTAACCTCTATTTGTGTGCGTGGCTAAACTTGGATAAGAGTTAGACAAGAAGCATGATAGTCAGGCCTTTCAAGATTTATTTTGGGTCCCTCCCACTCTTAAAAACACACTTCAGTTAATTTTGCACGGCCTGGCTGGTATGTGTAAGATTTCCTCCTCTTCCCACCCCACACCCTAATTGTTCCCCACATGAGGACTCTCGGCATACTTTCAGATTAGCTGAAACTCCGGCTTTGGGGTATTGTAGCTGCACCAGCAGAACATGTTTGCCTTGTTGGGCTTATCGGTGTTATTCGGTGGGCTTAGTGTTGTTTTAAAGAGACAGAACACCAAAGTGGTTTGGCAGAACTCGAGCCTGTGTGGTTACATTTTTGAGGTAGACGATTGAGTCAACCGGCCTCTTTTAGGAATTACCGCGGAGCCCTTTGTGACAGACATCCCCGCTGTAAATATCTCCATGTGCCGTCATATGCTCTGGCCAAATTAGGAGATATTTAAACGGTTAGTGGTGTTACTGAAACCAGCCAGTGCTTCTGTGTTTTTAGATGTGACACATCAATAGTTATTTAAACCAGATTCCGTTTGAAGTGGCATTAGATGTTCGAGGTGCGGCCGTAACGGCAGATGTAGCCGCTCCAGAAGGAGCTCGGGTGCGCACATCGGCCAAAAGGTCACGTGGAAAACACACGTTCCATCTTCTCCCATCGCATTCGTGATTGCCCAGTCATGAAGCAGTTTCCCCAGCCAACAGGTGATATTCCACAAATGGACCCAGTCATTTCCTCCTGAATTTACCCTCCGCACAGAGACGGCCGACTGAGAATCGCTCACGTTCTGATAACTCATCAGGAAATTTGAACATTTGGAGGCTGCAGCAAAACTATCCCGTTGCGTTCAAACATCTGCGCGCATCTGCCATGCGTATGTGTTGACCTCCACATCTTGGAACAATTACAGCGCTCCGGAGGACAATGTGAACAGCTCCAATTGTTTACTAGTCCAAACTTTGAAGTACAGGCATCCAGCTCTCGAATACATACGTCTTTATTTTGCCATATGGAGGGTTTTAACACCAATTTAAAACCTATCTGCATCTTCAAAAAGCTAACCAGAAGCTGCTTCTACTCTGTGTATTCCCGCCACTCTAAACATTAATTAGTAAACAGTGTGTTTAACCAACTTAATTATTATCTGTAATAAACTTTTACCACATTTGTCAGAGGCTAGTTGAGCTTTAACGTTTGTGCAATTATGTGGGGTTACTTTTTAAATTTGCGAGCTCAGTAGGCATACTTTTGACATTTTGTTGTTTTTCCTTAAGACATGAAAAAAGTTGGAATTTTCCTTCTATTCCTTATACTTTTTTAAATTTGTTTTATAAGTAAAAATGCACTTACACTTTTAAAACTCAGTCCAACCTAAGAGATACTTGTAGAATCTGTCTTTGGCAAACACGTCCAACACCAACCTCGACCCTAGTTGATGAATAATAGTTGTATTTAGGGCAAATATTTTGGCGGAATGTGTTTAGCCCTCACCCTGTTGGTACACTTTCTCTTTCACACACTCACACCTGGGCCATTGTCTACCTGAGAGTGTGTCAGATATGAGGCTGTGATAACGCTGCGCCTGTTTAATAATCTAGGTTAAGTATGGTAAACAGTAATCTCAGAGCGATTCATCATTGCGACATGAGTGGAGCTGTTAAAGTGTGTGTGTGCATATCTGTGTGTGTGTGTGTCTGTGTGTCCACATTTACTATATATCGAATACCACAATACTCTTTCTACCAACAAAGTGGGACATTGTGAAGTGGGATGATTTTGCTGGGACCAACAACTTCAAAGGACTGTTTTAGGTTTAAGACCTGGTTTTAAGGTTGAAGTTAGGATTAGGGGGATAGTTGGGATGCGTATGGTTAAGGGTTAAGGACCTGGGTAATGTATATTGTCTATGGAAGGCCCTATAGAGATAGGAAGGTAGGGCTCTGTGTGTGTGTGTGTTTGTGTGTGTGTGTGTTTGTGTGTGTGTGTGTGTGTTTGTGTGTGTGTGTTTGTGTGTGTGTGTGTGTGTGTTTGTGTGTGAGGTCATCCGACAGGACTTCCCCTCTGGATCTAATCCGGTGCTCTGCTGCACAGATGAATGTACAGTGGAAGCAGGAGCTGACGATTAGCAGAGCGTTTGTTGGCTTCAGCCCCTCCGAGCGTCCTGCTGCGACAGCCACGCCACAAACGTCAACATTTTCTAACGCAGGTCCTGGAGAAACACGATGTTTACGTCCCAGTGGACATGTTTCAGTAATGCGTGTCATACTCGCTTTGAACAGGAAGGTAATTGTTTTATGTCTGTAAATGTCGTTTTGCTAGACTTGCTGAGATCAGACTAATCTCCAAACATTTCAGGAGGAAACGCTGCCACACCCGGACACTTTGAAGTTGATTTTTTTTCTCCTTTTGGTCAGACTGACAGGCTAAAACATGGAAATGTGAATTTATGGAATGTTTGTGCAATTTAAGCAGACTTCTTAGCGTTATCAGATTAAATCATCTTGTTGAGGACTCCAGCAATGAGGAAAAAAGATTTGAAAGACTAAAAATGCATTTGGCTGCTTGTAAATGACCCTAGAATAATCCTGAGCTAGTCCTCCTCCTTGTGTCCCTTTTGTAGCATATTTTACTCACAATATGAATCCTCCAGACATGAATGCTGCCCTGCATCTCAGCCAAACACAAGTGAGAAATAAAAGCTCTTCTTCTCACTTTATTACACATGAGCAAAACACACAGATGAGATTTCTGCCATATCACAGTTGTCCTGTAGATCTGTGAGGACATCTGTGCATCTCTTCTACCAGGGAGAGATAACTAGAGCTCCAGATCTCAGAAGAAAACGAGGGGTCTTTTCTCTGTGCCTGCTCTCAAACATTTAAACAAAAAAGCAAATGTTTTATTATTATTATTATTATTATTATTATTATTATTATTATTAGGAGCTCCCTGCTCAGAGCGAACCTCCTCCTAAGCTACAGGCTGAGGGCGGCCGTACGCGTGCGTTTCTAGTTTTTACCTTTAAACCTCAGACCTGTGGTAGTTTTACCAGCTTCAGGTGGTTAAAAGTGCTCTGCTGAGTCTCCGGCGAGCAGCAGGTTTGTTTTTGCTGCTTCACCCTTTCAAAGACGGCTGATTTATTCAGGGGGGTGTTTGAGATGTGTGTTTTAAAATGCCTTCAAGCTGACAGTTACTCTCAAGCGCTCAAGGGCGGTGTTAGCATGAATGGTTGTTGACATGGTCAGTTGGAAGGCTTGCTGTTTGGCGTTGGCGTCCCTCGTACCACTGGAGCCATCGTAGCTTCGTGTGTAGCCGCGAATTCAACCTTCTGCTGGAGCAGCACCTCCGCTCCTCAAATAATCATCGTTTGTTTGGTCTCAGTTGAGAATTCTCTATTCTATTATTCAAATTAAAATGAGTTATTTATACTGACATGCGGAAAA
This sequence comes from Takifugu flavidus, assembly GCF_003711565.1. NCBI lineage: Eukaryota > Metazoa > Chordata > Actinopteri > Tetraodontiformes > Tetraodontidae > Takifugu > Takifugu flavidus. The sequence goes on from NC_079524.1 coordinate 12,645,623, forward strand.
AAATATCTATCTCCAGCACATGTTGGACGACCTGGTTTTGTTTACCGCGAGGCTGATTTAGAAGATAAGAATCCCGTTTGTGTAAAGTTTGACGTATATTGTGATTTAAAAACCAAACTGATGCAGGAAATAATGTTTCCAGACACGCCAGGAAAAGGGTGATTGGCAGTCTTCGATTTATTGTGTTAAATTCGGTGTGTTTTGTCCGATTCAGTGAAAACAAGCAGGCTCCTCCGCCATGTTGTCACAGATGATGTGGCATCTACCACAGATGGTTCACACACACACAGGCGAGAGAAAATCCCTAAAACAGCCACGTTACCTCAAGGCCTCGCCTTTGTTCCACCGAGAAAACACAGCAGCTTCGACTCAGTGCGGCTTCGCTGCAAACCAGCACCGGGAGAACCTCAAGGCTTTCATGTCAGCCGGTCAGGAACACCTTCTCAGGCACCACAGATCACTTCCCAAAGATGCTCAATTCCTAAATCACATCACTGTGAGCAGCTTCGTGCACCTGGACCAGCAGGTGTGTGCGTGAGGAAGGAACTATCAGTGGTTCTAGAGAGGAAGGACCATCATTTTAAATAAAGGCATGATTCCACTGTGAGGAACCACGGAACACGTCCAGCCTTGTTTACGGCACATGTGCGAGCCCGGTCCTGGTGGCCCGCGAGCCGGCGACAAGGTTTCGGCTCCAGTCTCACAGGTCCCTACAGTCGTCACTGGCGTAAGCCGGAATTTTGCTCAGCTACGCTGTCGGTGTGATAAAGGGTCATTTTCTGACACCTGCTGGTTTTCCGGAAGCCTCTAATCTATATTCAACCTTAAAATGAGAGACTCTAAACAGCACAGGAAACAGCCCAGGAGATTAAAGCGCCCGCAGAGTTAATGACACCACAATCCCAGTTTTTCATCTCGCAGAAATGGACACGCAACGCCGCCGCACTGCTTTCACGTACATATTGGGCTAAACTTGCATTCTTCACGGCAGCGGTCGTTTAAAACCCAGTGGAATGTTGGGAAATGATTGAGCCAACAGAGTTAAACTTCACATCTGGGGTCATTATTCTTAATCTGCATTTCTTGGCTTAATTTAGGCAACTGACTGACTGACTGACTGACTCTGAAGGGTGGAAGTGATGCCACCTGTTGATTGCGTTAGTCTAATGAGATTTGGGTATTTTGTTGCACTGCTAGTTCTTTATTTCATTTCTTCCTTCGGCTCCTCTGTAAAATTCCATCTGCAGGAATTCCATGTTGTAGGAAGAGCCGGTGTTGCTGCTTTTTCCTAGCATACCAAGCCAATGCCAGAGGATCCAGCCTGCCATCTTGAACTGGTGATGAGTTTATTAAATTGCTCCAGCCCGCTACTAGAAAGCAGAGGAGATCCTGCAGCAGGAAGCTGCTTTGGAGTAAAAACAGTCTTCCCCAAAATGCTCCAAGTAAAACTAACAACTGAATGGGAGAGCATTTCTGTCCAAGGTTTCAGGGCTCTTCTCCGGTTTATTTGCCTGCTTTTGCGTTGCATCATTTATGAGAACAATGAAAACTCCAAATAAAACAAAAAAAAAAGCATGGGGTGATCCAGTGCCTTTGCAGACGCGCAGCAGAGTCATTCTGAGCCAAACTAAGAAGGTTTTAATAGAATTTCTAAATCACCGATTGCGAGAAGCAGGGCAGCATATTCTGTGTGCGGGCGCCCTGTAATTTCAAGCGCGTGGGTTCAAGCCACTTATTTTGTGGCGATGGCTTTGCTGGTGAGTTCTGCAAAAATACAGAGAGCCGTGCAGCTGAGGGCCCCGCCGTCGGTACTGATCCACTGGGCCGCTTCCCCTTTAGCATCGACCACAGTTGTTCACCGTCATGGCTAACCTCATGGGCGTAGCTGTCCACCAAGACCAATAGGACACCTGCTTTGGGATTTATTTATTCCATCTGCAGCAGGAAGGCCAGTGGAGTCTGTTTATGGATGCAGATGCAGAGTAAACAGATGCACAAGTGTGTTCTTTTTCTAAAAGTGGCATCTCGGCAACAACAAAGCATTCCTATAGCGCCGTGTCCGCGACGGCCGTCCTGGATCATCCAACACTTTTTACAATGTAGCCACATGCTGAAAAAAGTGCTGAGCCTTCTGTCCCACATACCTCAGCATCCCAGAATTATCCAAATCTGGAAAATTCTTCTGGTCTTCAAGGACAAACAAAGACGACTTGGAAAAGAAAAACCTACAGGCTGAATTCCTTCGGCCTGGATATGAAATACGCTCCTGTTTGTTTTGCGCCAGATTGTCGGAGGAACAGGTTCGACCGTCGACGAGAGGACGTAAAGAGAAAAATCGAATGTCACGACGCATTACACGGGTGAAAGATGAAAGGTGCTGCTTTGTGTGCGACTTTGACAGGATACAGTTCTAACGCCGGACCGCAGAGTACGAAGCCCTTTTGAACAGTTGTGCGTTTTTGTATCTGATGCCAAGACATCTGTGTTGTGACACACCCTGTAATTATAAACGAGGGGAAAAGAAACCTCTTTTGATTATTTCCATCCTCGCTGTGCGCACACACACGCAAACACGCCTGCTGTGACAATCGCAGCCCGCCGCGTCGCAAACGTCAAAACAGTAGCGAGCTAGTGCTAATACGGCGGTGTGGCGACAGAAGCGACAGTGTTGGCTTTGCACCGTTGACACTCTCTCATCATCTTTTAAATTGGCGCTCTGATTATGACCTTCCTTCATCAGTCTCATGTAGACCACAGGAGGAGCTTCACTACTGATGTTGGAGTCACAAGAAAAGCACCTTCACACACCCAGAAAGTCCTGAGGGGAAATCCTGAAGGGGGACAAGAGCGAAGGCTGCCAGAAAAAGAGCTGAACACATTCCTCTATTACAGGCCGTGTTTTCCTTACGCCAACTCATTTACACAGTTGTTGGTGATGGCCCGGGATTCCTCCTGAAGCTCAGCCCACCAATAATAAACAGCACGGCAGCTGACACCGCAAGACACCTGCGCGGCGCTCCGACACTGCAGGATTGTTCCCAGGCAGTGGGAGGGCCGCTGCGGCGGAGGTGGTGGTGGGGGGCAGCAAGTTAGCGGGGTCGGGGTGAGCACGGGCCGGCTTCTCTCACCCGATTTGTTCTTTGATTTTATTTGCTCTTATCTAAACTTCAGGTGCGCTTAACAATGTCCCTTTATGCTCCCTGAACAGGGAGACGTCAGCCGGCCTGTCATCGCTACACCCACCGCACACACACCTACTGTCCCATCACACACACACACTTCTCATGCCACAGGATGTCAGGTGGTCCGGCCATTGAGTCCCCACCTGTAGGACATTGTCAAAACACAAAGGAGCAGCACAGTACACGTCAGCCACTGTCAGCTTCTGTTTGGCTGGAGTTTGTAAATCCCTCTCTTTCAACCGCGAGGCTTTGAAAGATTAGCCAAAGGTCTGAGGAGGAACTCACATCTGTGTGGGTTTTACTTGCTGTCAGGAGGCAGGGTCTACCTCCACACAGACCACAATAATTACCCTCGTCCACGCCGTTCGGATTTCACAGTTTGCTTTTAGAGCGCATAAACAAGTTTGCGAGGGCGGCGTCGCTGCGAGGATTTGAGGCGCTTTGTTGTGTTTATTAAGCAGACGGATCATGGATTTAAAGGAAATGACCGCTCTACTGTTCTTTAGCGGTTTATGTAACTTCGATCTGAAGGTCACTGGTGTTTTTGTCTTCACGGCCAGCTGAAAGTTCAACTGCGGAGCCCAAAACGGAGGATCTACCGGGGGTCTGTGAGGCGCTGGGCTTGGCAAAGCCGGTGATGTTTGCCATAAAGCAGGGGCCCCTCGCTTGTTGCCCTGTGAGGTCACAGCACCTGTTCTGGGTAATTGCTGGCAGGTGACGTAAAGCCCCACTTGTTTTCCATGGTGTAATGGTGGGGGTGCCCCCCCCCCCCCACATAAGTGACGGGTTCAGTGCTTGTTCCCTGAAACTCATTAAAGCTTATGAACATTTTGGCTCGTGAGCGTCGTCCATAGGTCCTGACAGACGGACTTTTCCTCTGTAAGGTCACCCTCGCCGTCCTCCTCGTCCACCTGATGATGACATTTCAAGGACGGCTGAAGGTAGACAGAAGCCAGCAGATACGGTATCTGGCTCAGGCCTCCAGCCAGCTGTGATCATCTGATAGCATCTGTTTAAATGTTTGAGAGCAGGCAAAGAGAAAAGAGCCCTCGTTTTCTTCTGAGATCTGGAGCTCTAGTTATCTCTCCCTGGTAGAAGAGATGCACAGATGTCCTCACAGATCTACAGGACAACTGTGATATGGCGAGATGTTGCATTATCCACTAGGGCAGAAAACATCCTGAAAGAAAAGCTTTTCATCTGTGGCAGACAAAACAACCTTTTCCACGCTCGAGTGCGTCCTCCGTCTTTATGTGTCATTGACACCTTTACAAGGACATGAAAGGGTGTCTTTTCACATCGTGTTGTTACCTGAGGGGATTTTGATGTGCTCCGACAGAATCCAACAACAAAATCTTTTTTTTTTTTGTTCTGTCTGACTGAAGCCAACTTCAAACACCCGTTTCTGATAACCACCCCTAGACTCTTAGATTTCTCCTACTGGCAGATCGGACTCATCAGTTCTAATCAGAAATGAGTGTTGGGGGTTTATTTCCGCTTCAGACAAACGATGTTGGAATTGTCGTCCAGTATTTTAATCCCTAAGGTAGCGTCCTGAGGTAAAACATCGAGGGGGAATGTGGTGGTGGTGTCTCTCCCCTGACACCTCAGAGTGTCTCTCTCTCATCCACACTGCCCCCCCCCCCCGGCCACCCTGTTGCTAAATTTGTCGCACAGCAGAGGTGAGAAGTTTGGTCCGGTTAGGGAGAAACCTTGTGTTTAGGTAGGAAGGACCTGACCTTTAGATATTAAGCTCTACGTTCCTTGAGTTATATTTCCACTGTGTTGTCCTTTAGTGTCCCGCTCACCGTGTGGAATCAATTTTAAACTCGCTTAATTCAGCTGAAGTTATATTCCTGCAGACTGTAGGAGTACTGGAGCGGAACCGGGAGTCAAGTTTCAGTAAATTGAGGGATACGACTTGAACCCTACGCGTTTATCTGATCAGGATATTGTGCAGACAGCCCACCTCAGTCAACTCAGGCCACTGCAGGACAATATTTGCTGATTTAGAAGCAGGCTTGAGCCAATAACTTTCATATTTTATGGATTTGTAAAAGATCCTTTCGCTCTGTCCGCTTTTACCAAGTGACATTGGTTTTACCGGTTTTTACCCAGGAGAGTCGTGATGGCTTTGATTATTTATGCAGAGCATTTCTTCTCTTTTTTTTTTACAGTCCATCATTTTCATAAGGGATCATAATACTGCTGGACAGGAAGTGTCTGGCTATATAGACTACGCCCACAGACTCAAGACCTGTGATTTTAACCAAATTTTCAGCGGAAAGAAGAAGCTGATGCCAGGACACTCAGATTTATGGTAAGTCTCCTTCCCTTGTACCATGTCCCTGTTGTTCAGGGGGCTCAACTTTAGTGGGATTTGACAAGATTTGAAGGGTAAGGAAATCTTATTATCCGGGATTAGAGACTCAGGTTTATGTGAGAGTAGTTCTGTAGGACCTGCAGAAAGGTCCAGTAGAGGGGGTGTGTCCAGTTCTAACCCCTGTGGCCTCTACATGCTGTATAACAAGCTGCTGTGTATGTGCGTGTGTGTGTGAATATTAATAACAGCACATTTACAGCGCCCTCTTCCAGGGCTCTTCCTGTCTTGTTCTTGGCTCTTCCTGCTCATGTCAGCTCTCCAAATTACTTATAAATACTAAGTTAATTGTAAATTTCAGGTAAAATGTCTCAATTCCATATAATCTTTGCTGTGTTACAGCTTGACCAAAAAAAAGGCCTGTGGAGGCTTTAAAATCTACATATTTGGCTGCAGTACGTTAAAGGCCATCTGTTAGCAGCCTGTGTGCAGCCGTGCCAGGCAGAGAACTTGGGGCCAAATGAACTGTTGACCTTGCAGGTGTCAGCTAACGTCTACTTGGTGTCCCTCTGTGGGGCAGGTAACATCTACATAGTTTATTGTCTGTCAGGAGACAACTGTCAGCAGATCACCCCAGCCAAAACCAGTGCAGCATTCCACACGCTCGCGCGCAGTCACACGTTACCCACATTTCAGATCGGTGTGAAAAACCTGCTGAGGACCAACCGAAGTGTGGGTCACATTTTCAGAGTTCAGCCAAATGACACGGCCCCCTCTTGACCTCACTGCCACCGGCTACAGCGTCGTCTCCAACACTTCAGAGGTTCTAAAGGTGTAGCATTACTGTTTCCTTAGTCTCAACCTTTTGTTTTCTCAGCGTCGACCAGCGTTCCTGTTGGTTTAATCTTGAACTCCAGCCCAAACAGGGAAACCCATTAATGTGACTGGTTGTGAACTCTAATCACTGTTTACCTCCTTGTGTTTTCAGAAACATCCAGTTGGGTTGTTGCTCCATTTCTGCATGTTCCACAGCTACATGTCAGCAGTTTGTGGCGTGGCTCAGATTGTTTGAGCTGGCCAGAAATTCCAGCTCATTTTGTCTTAATGCTGTGACTTGATTTGGCCCGAGAGTCAAAACTCCACTATCTGTGGATGTGCATTTTAACTGGCTTTGACGCATTCGTGTCGCACCCTAACGTTAACGTTACGACAGCCTCCAATGGTGTTCCATCTGGAATTGTTTTCCCTGACTTTATATCATCCATCATTTACCTATTTTATCACTCTCCGTTCCTACACACAGTCCTGTGGCCTTCAACCTGTCATCTTCTCTAGGAGAAGAATGGAACGCCTAATAAGCTGTGGGTGTGATTCATTCAGCGAGCATGCCTGGAGCCTCCTCCCTAATGATGCTTTTATGAGCTCCCTCCTCTCCTCAGGTCTTGTTGCTCCCCCACTAGAACGACTGACTTCACGCTCCCTCATTTGTTTTTTTCACTTATTAAAACGTGAATTCATCATCTTTTTTTTTTTTACATTTTCTACGGAAACGTTGCATTCCAAGCTTTCCTACCTCTCCCCTTCCCTCCTCTCCTTCATCTCTGTCGGGAACAATAACACCCAGTGTGGTTGCCGTTAAGAGGGAGCAGATGCTGGAGCTGCTGCCCACTCAGAGCACCAAACCTCCCACCGCAGGACTCTGAACCCTGTCCCTCCTCCTCCACAGCCACAAAGAACACAGAGCAGCGACACCAGCGCCAGCGCAGACCTCTGCCTCCCACCTCCAGCGAGACAGGGTGGATAGGTTCACATACGCAATCTACCAGGGGTTTAAATTTTTTTTAAAAAATTAAAATTGTACAAAAAAAGGAGAAACTTGTCAGTGGACACTCAACATGACGTTCAAAGTCAAACAACTGATTTTTCGCCACACCAGCCAAAAATGCAGTTGTAATTTGGTTTCACTAAAAAAAAAATTGCTAGAGTTTAACATTTTTTAGTGTTTTTGGTTGCTGTGGCCACAGCTGGCGAGTGTGTGTTTTATTTCTCCCACCGGTTCCCTCGTTGCATCCGTAACAGGTTAATACCAGTCACAAATAAATATTAGCTAACAGATAAGACTTGTTGCACTCTACTGAGAGACAAGTCTCAGACGCACATGTGAGCATTTTGATTTTAAGGTTAAATGTGAGTAAAAGCCTCAAATCTCAGACACATGTTGCTATATATACATATGCTACACATCTAATTATCCCACAGATCTGCAGCTCCGTGCACCCAGTTTCCTGCCACTCCAGATGTGCCTACAGCATCTCTGATGTCTATTTAATGTTCCCCAGCAGAGAGTCCATCTGTTTCTGCACTCTAGCTGCTCCCCTTCCTCTGTCTCTCTTAAGTAAAGACTTTAAAGTGCATCTGATGATCCTAATTGATTTTCATGAACTCCAAATTGATTGTTCTCCCTCTGAGAATGTCTGATTTCCAAACCAGCCTTCCAGCCCATCACTGTTTCTTCTCAGTTGAATTTAAACTGCGATAGATAAACCCGGCGCTCCAGCACCAGGGCAAGAAACCCGCCTGGAGACCAGAGTCCAGCCATGGCCTGTAACTATGGAAAGTGACAGTAATGTATGTGAATGTAAAAGGAACCAGGAAGCCCTGATGGGAACGCAGTCATTGTTTCCACCAAATGCAGGTTTGGACACTTTTACTGGTCCATGTGTCTGGGTGTGGTGCCACCCAGCTGCTGAAGATTTTTTTTTTTTTCGTTGTGGCCAAATGTGCACCCTTCATGGAGCCAGTTTCCAGGGTGACAGGTCACATTGGAGGAGGAGGAGGAGGAGGGTCCATAAACACGTCTAAGAAATGGAATGGGAATTCTTGGTATCGCTTCAAAAATAGATTTTTGCCTCATTTCCGCCAGCGTTTTTAATGTCGGCTGTTAAAATATCTCACATCTGTCCCCTCTCTGCAGCAAAAGTCAGCGGTTCACCCTGGAATAAAAGTGGCTGACCAGAAAAATGCTAATTGTCGTTTGGCATGTTGGTATAAATAGTCAATGAAACGCTGTCAGATCTAATTTACAAAGAGGATGCGTTCGCTTACGCCTGCAAGTAAATCTCAGACTGTCATTTTCTACCGGGTCCTGGGGGGTGGGGGGGAGCTCATATTTCATAATTGGGGCACTGTTGCCGTCTATTCTGAACACGCTTCCCTCTGCTGTTTCAGCAACTTGGAAAACTTCTCAGCCCTCTTGTTCAATCATCCCTTCTAATTTGATACATAGTTGTATTTCCACATACCGTTTGGACAGCTCGCAGACATCCAGTTCAAGTATTTTCTGGAGAGGGTGGCTGCTCTGAACGCTGATGTGAGATTGATGACAGATGTGAGAGGCGTTCAGATGATGTGCGTCTGGGCGACCAGCTTCTTCACCTTACTGGGACTAAACTCCACGCTGCAGGTTTAGAGTTAATGTCCATTTTCATTGTTTGCGTCTATGACTTGGCTATGTTTTGATCTCTAAACCTGGTGTGATTGGCTGGGTCCGGTCCCGGGATAGCTGAACTTATCGGAGGCGAGTCCAAGTTGAAGGGGAAGACAAACCTGGTGTAAATCAAAACAAATCGTTGTCTATTTGCAAATCAGTAGAAACAAATTGAGTGAAAAGGGTTCAGGAAAAGTTCAAAATCTTGAGTTTAAAGTTGAGACGCAGGACTTTTCTCTACATTCTGGGCCTTGTTATAACATTCCATATATATAAATGTGTGATATTTAGTAGCGGGTAAGGTTCCTTATTCAACTCATAACCAGTTCTGACTATGTTATCCAGATTGCACATTGTTGTCTCTGATGGACAGTTGAGCCACCAGTGTGCTTCCATGCCCTCTCCACCTTTGAGGGAGGTGAGAAGGGAGTGAGGAGGAAGGCCGCTGGTGCGTCACTGTGTGTGTTATAGACGGACCCGGAGCAGCTTCGGACTGTCATTACGGTTTCCTGCTTCAGTATCCCATCATACTTGCTGGCCACAGACATGTTAAAGATGTCTGAAGGCCATAGTAAAACTTCTAAAGGCAATTATTTTGGAAGAGTAAATGCACAAATGTGGGCCTTCATCCTGGTGCAGCTGGGCTAAAGAAGCTAAGACGAAGAACGATCTCTCTCACATTTTAAAAGGTCTGGTCCAGGAAGGCTGCGCTGCCAGGACACCAGCAGCAATGCCAGTCACTCTTGTTATTGGCTGGAATACCTGGAATACCTTTTCATAACTATTCAAGAACAGTCCATTCTGTTAGATTGTGTATTTACATTTCCCAAAATTGCATGGTGGGGGTTTGTGGGTTTTGGAAGGACCATAGTCACGTTTTTCTATCGCTGGTTCTATAAGACGCATGCTGGTAACCTGCAGCAAACACATTATGTCTCTACGCGAGTTTCTACACTCTGCAAACGCTGACTGGAGATTTCCACTGAAGTCAGAGCCTCGTAGTTTCCACCGTATTAATCAAACGTGTAACGTGTGCTATCAGGCAGTGTTGACCACGTTATACACCAGCTGTTTATCATATTTGGGCGCCAGTAAAACATCAGAGTGAGTGAAATATAACCTGTTGTGTGCTGGCGCACCTCCACCGTGTTGTGGTCCAGTATTTACAACTCGCTACCACGGCCTCCCCCCCTCGTGTCCTCCCTTGTTGTTGGCCAGGGGCCGAGGTCTGCTAATGCAGCCTCCCCCCTCACAGCCTTACGTTTAAGCTTCTATAGCTGCTGATCTAAACAGTCTGAGCTGCTCAATCTCTGTCCTTATTTTTGAGGAATCTTTGGTCTGTTCCCATAGAAACCAACAGTCATCTGATGTGTTCTTGTCAGTTACAGGATAATAGAGCCAACTAATGATATTAATGAACATCTAACCATCGTGATAATTAAATGGACGCTCAATATCCTCGCTATGAAAACCCACGCCATCGTACACGTGGCCCTTTTTTTTTTGTATTTTATATTTTTAAACTCAATTTCAACCAATTTAAGACCTGACTCTGGGGTTTTCTTGTTTCCACATCTGGCCCTTTTCCACTGAAAGGCTGTGCTGGCTCCAAAGTTAACATGGGAACAATGTGGTATTCAACACTACCTTAATGAGATGTTTTCACATCTCAACTCGCCTCTTATTTCCTATCAACAAGGAGGATCTGCCAACGTTCCCTAATGTCAAGCTGCTGTGTTTTTATTTGAACAATCGCGTCGCCTCCAGCAAAGCATTTAGGCAAAATTTGTCCCAGTAATTGATGTGACGGGATAAACACCAAACACGGCTCCGCATCCGGATTCGGCCCGAAGGGCTGAACATTTCATCCAGCTGACGACTGTTACACCTTATCAAAAACAACACCAACCCCAAAAGCCGAGCAGGATCCAAACGGATGCTGTAAATTAATCGTTCATTTATTTTGGAATTCAACCCTTCCCTTGGTCTCCGTTGGTTATTAGCCGCAGCTTTACTTAAGACACGGTTTGGCGGTCCCCAACGCGGCGCCCTCAGTATCAGATTGGAAACAGACCTTTCCTTACACCCTCTATCACACATGATACCTCACCCTGCAGGGTTCCTCCGGTCTTTCCTGCGAAGCTCTTTCATAACCTGCCGGTGAATATTGGTGCGATAACAAAAGCTGTGTAACGCTCCGAAACGATCCGCAACGCTCCGTAAACCGTGAAGTTCTTCTTCTGTAAAACATGTGACCTCGGGACAGTGCTCATGTGTCGCTGTGAAGCCTCCTGCTGTGCCAGACTATGGGTGGGATGCCAAATGGTCAGATAGCACACGTCACAAACAGACAGTTTTCTTTATCCTGCAAGGTGGAAAGAAATGTAGCCCCAAGTCCAGTTCCAAGGCTTGGATTTGATTTAGCTGCAACAAAGCTGAATTGTTATTTCATAGTAATATTAGATATTAAAGGTCACCTATTCATAACTGTTTCCATTTTTCCTGCAGCTTTTACAACTGGGAAACTCATGTGTCCTCGTCCAACCCGAGCCCTAACTTTGAGGTGATTTATAAGGCCTGCCACGGCCTCCTCTTCATGAGCAGGAACAGTGGCAAGATCCTGGACGTAGACCCCTGGGTAGGTTGGCCACTGATGTTCTACTGAGGCAGCTGGCTGCCAGGGATCAGGTCACCTGTTCTCGGGTCACCTGTTCTCTGGCAGTAAAAATGTCTCACGGAAGCACAAAAGTGTTTTTTTCCCTCCCTTTATCAAGTGTGATTAACTTAATCTGAGAGAAGCATAATTAAACAGGAAGGGACAATAGTTGCTCTCCACCTGCACCGCAGAGGGTGAAGACAGGTGTTTCCTCAGCCTGACAGATAAAGTCAAAGGGGGGGGGGGGTACTTGGTGGGGCTGAACTATTTTGAAATTGCACTCAGATCTGTGTGGGACTGCGTTTTTGAGGCCAAGCGCCAAAATGGCAGCGCAGCGCTCCAGCTGTGGTCAAGCCCCGCCCCGACCAGGCTGTCTATTAAAAACACAAGAAAAAGCACAAGAACCAGACACGGAGAACCTCCCACATGCCCAGAACCCAGATCAGCACAGAGCCGGCCAGCAGCTCAGTACCTGCTGATCCACGGCTCCATGTCAAAGTGGGGATTATTAAGGAGGGTTTGTTGACTTTTCTGCGTTTGCATTAAAGCCAAAACAAGCTAAATGTAACAATATTTAAATTATAGCAACGATACACAGGCACAAGCTGCTCGTGCCACACATATTTCTAAATATAGAGGTTTATCCTTCAGATCACACACAGCCTCCCCATTTCTTTTAATGCCTTCATGAGGAGATTTTTATTGCTCTGCTTTTATTTATGCTCCTTTGAAGACTGTATCACTTATAAGGACAGCCACAAGTTGTTTGAGGTAAAAGTGTAAATTGGGTGTAATGGCTGGCCATGGATCCACTCCCACCAGAGGCTTTTGACACACTCGGGCTTAAATAAACGCTTCCAGCTGCTGGTGGCTTCACATCTGAGCAGTGGGGCTTCGTCATGTCCGACATTCTCAGTGAGACGAACAATTGCAGCCACTGTCGCATCCTATCAGCGCGGTAATAGTCCCACCGTTCCAGCCAGCGTCTGCGTTTCTGTTTAGCTGCCGGCACACAGCAGCTTTTACACCTGCTCTCTCATTTATGAACATCTAATATCTACCCCCAGTGGTGCATTTAGACAGAGAAAGACTGTTAATCATGAGGTCTTGATACTGATAAAGAGACTCAAGGAAGAGAGATTACAGGAAGGTTCAAGGCCTTCCTCGTTTAATAACATTGTTATAGCCCATTGGTTAGCCGCTCTGCTAAGTTCTTCCAACATTCTGCTGGCTTCCAGGCTGAACCTGTTGCGGACCCCAGAAGGACCCTCATTCATTCAGACCTCTACCTCCATATTATCATCTACGACCACGACGTCAGGACATTTTAGGCTCCAGCGTCCGGCTGCTCATGTGACACCTATCTGGAGCACCAGGAGCCTCTAATTTGAATGCTCCTTTATATCGCAGTTTCCATCTAGGTGGAGGTGCTGCAGGGGAGAAATAGAGCATCCCAGAGGATGACGTGACCGTTTTCTTGTCATTCTATCATAGTTTAATGGAACTTCTTGTAGTTTTCGGCCTTTATTTGTCCGTTGCTCCTGGCATTGATGCAGACCCAGGATCAGCTCGGCCCATATGCCATTCCTGGAGCAGCGGGGTCCTGCTGAGGGACCCGGGTCCCGTCACGCCTCTCGGATTGGCATGTTTCTGGCTGTTTTGTCTAAACAAATTAAAGGCACTTTGAAAGATGACGGGGTGCTTTTATGTTCTCCTCCAGGCTGCGGTAGCTCCAACTGGACTGGAAGAATGGGTAATGGGCTTAAAGCATTCCGCATGTTCCCAGATGCAAGACACACTGAGAGCTACATCAAAGTGCCCGATCATCATTTACATATTAGTCATTCACTCTGGCATTTTGGAGGGAAGATAACATTCAAGAAAGAATTATTAAGCTGCTCCAGATCACTTCTAACAGTTTAGCCTCCTTTAAATGTCAGCAGGTTGTTTTCCTGTGTTAAAGAACACAAATTTCCCACAATATGGATTCGTAATTTATTTTCCTGCTCTCTGATTTTAAAAAAAAAAAACAGTTCTGCCCTTTTTCCCTTCTTCTAAAGTGGAATTTGAAACATGCATAAACTCTTGATTTCCAAAATACTTTGGATTTTTACAGGTAATCTAACGTCTGCTTTTGTTTTCTCTAATGGATTCAAGGCAGAAAATTGTCAGGGACAAAGCCAGAAGGATATATATATTTTGAAACCATCACAATACCTGGATAATTATTTGAATGTGTAATTATTTGTAAGTAAAAACTCAAACTATCTGGGTGGCAAATCAACATTTCACACTCACTTCGCCTCCGTTTACAGACTAGAGTTTGTTCCTGTGGCGCTGTGACGGAACGACCTCGGAAAAGTGGCACACGTCATTCGAATCACAAACAAAAGTGCAGATGTACGCATGGAAAATAAGCAAAACTCAAACATCTGTCGCTCGACAAACAAACACGGCTCACGAAGCACACCCGCACCACTTTACACGCCAAACCTCCGTGGAAGACAGCCTTCCAAATATCACCAATAAAACAACTGGAGCACACCCAGATGGACCCCGTGTCTGTAAATAGTGATGATTTTAAAATAAAGTTCATTTAACTGGTTGGGCCCCGCTTCATTTGTTTTATTGGGCTTTTAAGCTGTTGGGGTTTTAAATGAAGCGTGGTTTTATTAGTTTGAGGCCTGACTTGCCCCTAATACACACAACATGAGGTAATAAAGAAGCAAAATTAGACCAAACTAGGCCTAAAATATCAGAAGGAACTTACTAATGTAACAAGCATAGCCGAACCTTTATTTGATTATTTTTTTCATCATTCAGCTTGACCAGGATTTACAGCTCAAACTTTCAGCCACTTGTCTTGATGTTTTTGGGGTTTTGAGCCCTAAGCGGCTCCCATTTTTCAGAGTACCAGTTAAAGATGTTGGTTGTAGTGCAATGCTCCAACCAATGTCACATTTTACAGCACTTCAAGACCAATCAGACAATCATTTTATCTGTTCCTCTAAGGCAGCATATATTTGGCGCTGAGGTTTTGCACCACCGCGGAGCTAAGTGACACGAATCAAACACACCCTGATGTTAACTGCAATACAGATTTGGCAAAGAGCATTTGCTGAGACCTAAAGGCTTTGAAAACTGTCATTAAATTAAGCTTAACTTTTGTTAAAATGTATTTTACCCACCAACGGGCTTGAATGACTGTGTTAATGTTCGTGTGATTTGAGTTTTTCTAAGATTCTTTATCTACATCTGATGTCATCCCCGAGAAGAAAGGGTTAAATCCACTGGACGTCTTGACTCACGGGGACATGCTAATATTATTGCCATCAGATGTCCAGGGGCGGGGAAATGCCCTAATCATTTCCTCCCGAATGCCCCTGAAAGAGAAGCCCACTGATGGATTTGGGGGGGCTGGAAGGGCGGCTGGATGGGGTGCCGCGGAGGGCGGGTGGTTGCGGTGGGGGGAAACGGCACAGTACGGCATCCGGATCGGACCGCGATGGTACAGGATGTGTGTGCTTAACTCCATTGAACTAAACTAAATAGGGCAGAGAGCCTTTAATACTGACAATAATCCACTTCATTCACAGGCGAGGCACAGACGCACAGCTCGGCGGAGCAGAAATTACGCACGGAGCGGCTGGTCTGTGGCAGCAGTTTGCACACGGACAGGACTTTTTTTCACTAAAACAGAACGAGTCTTATCGACTTGGTGAAAAGTCGTCTTTAGCTCTTGATAACAAGACAATTTGTCTCTAGGCTAAATGTGCGTAAAGTTAACTTGAACAGGAAGCTCCCTCCCCTCTCCCTCCCTCCCGCCCGCCCGTGTGCGTGCGTGTGTGTGTGTGGGCGCGCGAGGAATACCCAGCTGGTCCCACTAGCCCTATAATACCACGCACAAATGCTTTACCTTTAATGACAACTGAGACGGAGGGACTGCTGAGTGCTGGTTCTGAAATCAGCCCGGAGCTCGGACACAAACCCAGTAGCGTCGCTTTTTACCCGCCTCGCTCCTCTCATATCTGCCCCGCTGCACCTTGATACTGCGCCCAGGAACTTTAATTAATTACAGGTCGTCGCACGTTTACAGCTGCAGCTTCTGAAAAGCAGACAGAAGTCTGTCGTACTGTCCACCGTCCCCGTCTATGAGCAATGGTGGTATCAGTCTCCAACAGAGGACTCCTCAGGTGATGTTGTCGTTTTGGAGATAAGGACCAGCCTTTGGATTCATCTTAAGAACTTTTATTTTCCGCTGCTGCCTTCTCTGTTGCTCAAGCATGGCTCTGTACTCCCGGGTTGTGCTCATGCTGCTCTACGGATGGACTTATCTCTGCGTCGGATACTGCGCGATGTTGAAGACGGACAGTTTCCCCGAGCGACGGTCGGTGGATTTTACTCACTCGCTGGATGGAGGACACCCGGTGAAGGAGGACGGGGACCGTCTGTTGCAGGATACAATGACGGAACACATGCAGATGCTTTACGCCAAGTATAATCAGGCTGGATTTCCCTTCAAGGATGGAAACACTATCCGCAGTTTCAAAGCGCACTGGGGTGAGTCTCCATTCATTTCTCACACCTTTACGCATCAGTACAAACCTGCCTCAGTCTGGAAAATCCGTATCTGGTTGTTTTAATTGTGGTAAATGTAAACTAATGAACCAACCACTCAGGTTTGTGCCAATATTCGTGCGCAATTTACGTGTATAAAAATCAAAACCCGCGTATTTGCCCTATTAAACACGTGAAACCTACACAGATTTATACAGTTTAGGTTTAATGCAGTAAAACGGGCGGAAGAATTAAGGATTTGTGCCTTTTGCTCGGTGTGAAATCAACCTGTTGATTTCGGAATGGAAATCGGAACGGCTGTTAGCTCATTCCTGTGAAAACATCAAACATTCTTCTCCATCACAACTCAGAATTCTTTTCCGACACATTTATTTCCACAACTTGTTGTTTTTGCCATTAGATTCCCCGTCGAACCTCTCGCCGAGAGGGTCTCCTCTCGGCTGCTGCATGCCCGAACTGCTGTTTGTTTCTCCGCGTATCTGTAAATTTAACAGAACAAAATACATTTTTGTTCTTGTTTTTAAACTTAAAGTTCCCTATATGCAAGTCTGTATCTGCCACTTTGACGCGGGTTCTGCAGCAGACGCCACTTTCCCCTCCGAGTCGACACAGTTTTTTGTTGTTATACCGCCCCCTATCGTCAGTTGCCCGCATGTAAGAGAAAAATAGAAACTCTTCTTAATTTACTGACTGTTTTTTTTTTAATCGTCTCGTCAGATCACTTGATGAAGTTTTGTAATAAAATCCAAATGTCAGTTAAGGGCAGAGATCATCCATATTTATCATTTTTGTTGTGCTTTGCAGGCATGCTCAACAACAAGCGTCTTCAGATTTTCAACCTGACCTCTCTCACAAAGTCAGAGGACGTCCTGTCAGCCACTCTTCATTATTACATCGGAGACCTTCAGAACAGCACCCACGGCTGCTTTGGCTCCACAGGCTGCGGCCGCCACGGCCCCCGAAGACACAGCCACATTCACATGGTTATCTGGAGCTTTGCCTCTGTGGATAACAAGCTGAGGACTCTTGGACATTTCCGGATCAACGTGTCCACCCTGTATAGGGACTTCATATCTTGGCAGTGGAAGGACATTACTCGTGTGGTCAGCCAGGCTAAAAACCATGACGAGCTGCTCATTGGTATCGACGTGACCTCACAAGGGCCCCAGCCGTGGAAGAAGCTTCTGTCAGACCGCTCACCTTATATCCTGGTCTATGCCAACGATTCTGCCATTTCAGAACCAGAAAGTGTGGTAGCTACTCTCCAACGGCACCAGCCGACAGGGGGGGAAGGCACCACGCCTCCCGGGTCCCTTAAACTGAACAATACCAAAGGTGATCAGCTGAGGCACAAACGCTCGGTGAACATTCTCCTTCCACTGCAGAACAATGAACTTCCCGGGCCCGAGTATCCCTACGAGACCACAGGCTGGGACGAGACGAGTCCATACGAACCTTATGAAAACAAGCCGGCCCGCCGGCCACGTAAGAAACCACGCAAGAACCAGAGGCACAAGATGCCCCTGCTGCAGTTTGACGAGCAGACAATTAAAAAGGCACGAAAGAAGCAGTGGAACGAGCCGAGGAACTGCGCTCGGAGATACCTGAAGGTGGACTTTGCTGACATTGGATGGAGCGAGTGGATTATATCACCCAAGTCTTTTGATGCCTACTACTGTTCAGGGTCCTGCCAGTTCCCCATGCCCAAGGTGAGTCCATCTCGCGGAGCACCAGAGTCCATCTGGTGCCCCAAACCTTTACTGTCGTGGTGGAATAACTCAAGTATACAACTGTACTGGGATGTAAATGTGTTCCAGATGCTCTCATCCAAATATACTGTTTGTTTAAACTACTTATACGACCCAACACTCGACCTCCCCGTGCAGTCCAGGAGACTGTAGGCATTAGCCCATAATCTCAACAATCTTGTAAATAAACCCAGCCGTGTTGAACAATCATCACATCGGGCTATTAAGCTTCCAGGCCCAGGTTGACCAAAGCTCCAGCTGCTCTGTAGCGTGTTCATTTGGATAACATCAACACCAGAACCCCCTCACACCTCCCTGTCTTATTAGAGACGATGATACTTGGAGCTGGCGTGAATTCATCCTTTCCGCTTTAATCTTTAATTGTTTACAGCCAAATTTATACATGCGTGTAAACTTTACAAGAGAAAGAGACCCGAGGGCACTGCGGCGGCTCGAGCGGGAGCCGAATAAGGGAAAAACGGAGCAGCGCTCACTCTGAAACAGGTGGCTGATCATCGCCATCGTCAGTTCTCGAGCATCTCAGAAGACAAAGACAAAGTAAAAACAATTAGTTTCACTGGCAGCCGTGTTGAAAATTCAACCCCTGTAATCTTTGTCCCTGCTGATGAGATAACATCACCGGTATTTTAAACATGGTCGGAATGCACGAGATCCATCCACTTAATTCATTAGCTCGGAGACGCTGGCCTTTGTAGTCAGTGTAATTAGTCCCAGAAGTAGGGCCTGTAGGGCCTTAGGCCAGCAGCCCCCCTCCTCCAGGTCCATGGCCCAGTCAGACGGGCCTGTGATGTGTTTCTCCTTTGTCAGAGCGAAGCTTTAGAAGTTGCTAAACAGCTACAATTAACAGCTCTGCCCAGTTTATTATGACGTGTGGGCAGATCCCTGTCGCCGCTCCTGAAGGATCACGGCCGGTTCAGGTGTGGGAACCACAGATCGGTCCCCTCCCAGATCCTCCACCCAAGATTGTCTGTAAATGTGACTTAATATCTGTCAACGCTCTTTTAACAGGTGTAACCCAATACAAATAAAAGTTCAACTGAGCTGCTGCGTGTTTGCAGATCTAAAAAGATTACAAATAATCTGTTTACATGTAACTAGATTACAAAACGGGGTCATAATCTGATTATGTGTAATCCAATTGAGATCCGATCTTTAAAAACAAAGAGTAGAGTTGTAGTAGTAGTGATGGACAGATCCTTTTATTTTCTGGAATCCATTGAGAAGCGTTGAGAAGGATCCCGTCTACCAAGACTGTCTGTTTTATAGAATCCCCTTTGATCCTTTGGTTGCTTCGTTTCAGGCCCTGAAGCCGTCGAACCACGCCACCATCCAGAGCATAGTGCGCGCAGTGGGCGTCGTCCCAGGTATTCCTGAGCCGTGCTGCGTCCCGCAGAAGATGTCTTCCCTCAGCATCCTCTTCTTCGATGAAGACAAGAACGTCGTTCTTAAAGTCTACCCCGACATGACTGTCGATTCGTGTGCCTGTAGATAGCTTTCATATCCTCCGTCGCCATTAAAGCTCCTCAATAAAGCCAAGACACTCAACATGCAGACAGACAGACAGACGCTCTCCTCTCCTGTTTTTTCTCTTCCTAGCGGTCTGTTCACGGGAAAGAACGGATCTTTAAAGTTAGCCTCAACAGTGATGGAAATGTTTCCGGTTCATCAACCCAATCAGATACAAAATGTTTGTCGTGAGAGATAAAAATTGAAGAACCAAAAATCAGGACTCCTCTTCCTTCTCTCCAGCGTCCCTTAGAATCCAACTGGCCCTTGCATGGTTTGTGATGTGTGTATGTATTTATGTCTGTACTTTCACTGTGTGTCCTTCACTATATGGAAAGTTAATGTATAGATATTAGCTTGGCTGCTATAGAGAGATGTATAAGATTCCAAAGCCAGAATTGTTGTGTAGGCAGTCCAGTAAGATCACACCTTTTAACAGATTACTACAAACAAAGGAGTTCTCGGTTGTGGTTTCATGAATGTTTGGCGTACGAAGTTTTACGTTTCGCCAAGTAAAATTCCTCCAGGTTTTAATTTTAAAGATGTGGATAACAGATACCAAAAGATGAAACGTTCGTCATGTTTTTTATTAAACACACAAAACTTCAAAAAGAAGTTCAAAAGGTTCTCGAGGTTCATGCGGAAAACATAAAGTGTTTATTGGATCTGATAAGTCGGTGGAAGATTTACGCCGGCGGTCTGATATCACGATGAACGCATTTGTTATTGGCTTTGTAAGACTTCGCAGCATGCTGGCAACACACGTTAACCTCCGCATATCTTCGGGCGACATCTACCAAGGGCCAGAAAAGCCAGACAAATTTGTTTGTTTTAACTTCAATATGAAAAAAAAAGAAAACGAATCCATGTTGACTCAACATGTGCTGCTGGTCTGGAACCAGTTCAGCTTTGGATATTTTACCCGTTTTCATTGACAAAAAACACGTGCTGTCACAACGGCTTTTCAAAAGGGTAAAATTTCAAAGCTACTGCGTTTTAAGTCGCGACAATAATACCTGCTAACTGCTCAGTGTAGCTTACGAACTTTGAGACTCATTTTACTTTCAAAGCAATTCAAGCTAATAATAATAATGATGCCAAAACCAAAAAGTATGAACAGTTTGTGTAATTTATTGAAAGATCCAGTCCTGCTGGGTTGTGTAAGCCGTTGGTAATTCAGTATAAAGTAGATCAGCAGTGGTTGTTTTAGCACATGTGGTTGAGGGGCTAACCTGTAGCACAGCTAGTGCTGCACGATGCTATTATTCCAGGTAAAAAAACAAATATTTATTCAAAGCAAGAAGACTAGCAGACCTTTTCCTATAGATTTGTACATTGCTATTGTATATAGTTCACTCTATGCTGATGACATTCTGACGTGTGTTTGAGATAGAAGTGCCTTCTTAGAGTGGGTCCATCAGCAGCTTTGATGTCTTTGTTGCCTGTTCAACAGAGTTCAAAGAACTGGCCTTAATTCACATTAAAGCAATTTTTTAAAAATAGTTTTTTTTATGGTACAAAATAGACTACAATAAGTAAATATAGTTTCATATGCTACGAATGCCAGTGGGAATTATACTACGTATTTCAAATGTTTCACTATTTTTGTATTTTGGAGACATTTAATTTGTGTCAGCTGAGAACAGATTTTTTTTTTAACTATATGTTTTGTAATGACACTTTCTTCTCATCCAATACAGCTGTTCGCTCTGTTGTCTAGACATTTTAGGTTTCCTCTATTTGAGGCCCAACTGCATTAAAGTGGTTTTGACCCTCAGCTGAAGCCTAAACTTCACCGATGTGTGTGGCTGTGCGACGGTGCATCAGCGGTGTCGCTCCTTCGCTGTTCAACACTATAATGTAAATGTTACGCTGTAGCTAAGAAACGCTTGTACAATAAGCTTCATAAAATATATTTGTATATGGAAATGACCTTTAACATGCATCTATTTATTATGGGATTGCTACATATCATGTAGAGGTGAGGTGCTCCGACACGTGGACCTTCTTTATACCTGCGACGGACGCTACTGCTGTGAAAGTGTGCTGAACTGTTTAAAGGTGTCCCCCTCGGAGCGCTGATCATCTTTACGCCACATTCAAAGACATTAATAAAAGTATCCAAGTCTCAGATCTGTTACCAGAGCTGGTGTTTTTCTAAGAATTCAGTCGCCAATATAAAAAAGAGCTAACCAGTCGTTCTGGTTAGACCAACCAGTCATATGTCTGTGACACTGGTGCTGGGGGTTTATTTCTGCATCCTGGAACAAACTGGTTTAGAGAAAGCCACATTTTCTGTATCTGCATCACAAACACTGCGACTACATTTGCACATCTATACAATTCATGGTAGATAAGGAACCATTAGGAGGAGTCGTAGGACAAAAGTATTTTGGCCTCTGTTTATACACTGATGAAGCTCCGCTGACAGCTTGTGATGTCTGGTCGACTTGGTGGGAGCGGCTCCAGAACTGCAGCTCTTGCAGGCTGGTCAAAGTCTTCAGGTGGGCTGATTGATGTCCGGAAGGTCCGATCCCACAGTCGAGCCTGAAAGGAGTCAATTCTGGTTCTGACATAAAGGTGTCAGACGATTCCTTACTTATAAGGGCTGCACAGCAAGAGACCACTTAGGGTGCCCATGCTGACCCCTGTCCACCACCAAAAGCACCGACAATGGGCAGGGGAGCACCAGAACCAGACCGCCACACAATGGAAGAAGCCACCAGGCCGCACGGCATCAAACTTGAAGTGGTGATCTGGTCTCCAGATTCCCCAAATCTCAATTGAGCATCTGTGGATGTGCAGGACAAGTCTGATCCAGTGAGGCCCAACCCCACCACTTACATGATTCAAAGGATGTGCTGCTGATATCTCGGTACCAGATACCACAGCTGGAGACCACGTTCGACGGGTCCAGGCTAGTTTAACAGGCAGGTGGCCATAATGTTCTGCCTGATGGGTGCACTGACAGTTTACATGCTATTTCTTGAATGTAAAACAAAATCAATGTCCAAATTGGACATTTAACTCTTCCTTCCTGTGAAACTGGGAACCACAAAGTTGCCTCGGGCTCGTTTCCATTCCAGACCGGCTGCACACGCGACTACAAAACCCCCTCAGTCATACGAAATAAAAACCACACAGCTGCAACACAAATTTCCCGGAGAGCCACATGTGGAAAGATCACGAAAACAGTTTCTGAAAATAATATTTTAGAGGTATTTGTAAAATATTTTATGACTGTAGATTAAGGAACGTAAAAACACACTGCCGTGACACAGGACACTGAATCAACTCCCAGCTCAGATTATCTGTCAGGAGATGCTAGCAGCTTTACAGCCTGCCTGCAGGCAAAACCTTTTCAACTCTGGAACGTTATTTGTTTTTTACGTCAGTCACTGTTTTCACAGTATGTAACGATAATATCCTTGACATTCACGCTCATTTAAGCAACTATAGTTACATGTGATGCTTTGTAGTCTTTAACGATGACATCATCTTCAAAGACACCTAGAGAGGAGAGGTTCCCTGCACCAAACTGAACTGTGGAATCAAAGATTTTCAAGGTTTCTATAATATCAGAGTATTTATTCACAGCTGACCTGCTGGTTTGTAAAGTCCAAAGTCACGCGGACAGGTGTCCTGGCTAGTCTTGTTGTCCTTTTCTGCACAATCTAAAACGGGCCATCAATGGTAACAAGGGATTGATCATATTTCCATTAGGCAGTGCAACTCAGGTCAGCACAGCATGACACAGTAATCCTTGATGGGGCTTAGATTACCACAGCAGGATGTTGAGGCTGGATGGTGATAGCAGCGTCCGCTAGCACGACTGCACAGCGTGACAGAGCATCAAGCTAACAGTTCAAAAAGGATCCTCCCAGGTTCCCAATACTGGATTACACTTTAAAATGAATAAATAATCCTGTCGATATGTCAATGAGCAAGTGGCCGGAAGAGGAGTCACCAGTCTGTGTAGCCAATGTAGAAGCAGGCTACCAGAGTGGACTTGTGTGGACCTAATGCTAATAAACATTAGTGCTGTTGTGCATATGGTGATGGAACAGTTCCTCACTTACCTGTAACTAAAATAGTGGGGGAAGAAGCATGTTTAATATTTGATAACCTGCTTGGACCCATGAATATGCTCGGTGCAAGACCAACAGTGCAAAGGTGAATCAGAAGTCCACGTCCCAACCAGACAGCTCGTCAGGAGGACTGTCTTCATCTGGAGGGTAGCTGTCAAAGTAACTGTGATCCGTCGGTCCTGTAAGCTGGGAAAACAGCAGAGAAAAAAGTGATTTTTGGAAAAGTTACACGAAAACCTTCTGGATCAAACTTAGTAGGTGGACGTGGAACAGACATAAAAGCCCGTCAGATGTTGGTGTGATTCCAGGACTGAGCCCAGTTAAAAGTTTCTCCCTGTTGTCTTCCTCCTGTGGATGCTGATATGTTCCTCCAGGAAAACATCAAGGGCTTTAACACCACATCTGCTGCCCTTGTCAACATGTGCAAAGCAGCAGTCAACAGAAATATAACATGCAACATCTCTCCCCACTTCCTTTCCACATGCTGATTATAACCTAAATATAGTATTATTGACAAAAAGAAAGATGAACAACATCGCCTGTTTTGCTAATGCTGAACGTCTCCTACATGCTTCAGAGGTCAGAACGTACCAAACCCATAAACGTTTGGGCTTCGGGGGGACTGGTTGCAACTTTTGCTGCAATTTGGGCTCCCCTGTTTGGAAGCCTGAAACATGTGGCAGCCGGATGGAGATGACTGATCTACAACAAAACTTGTAGAAGATTGGAGGAACGTTGAGGACGTTGTAGTTGAGGTTTGATCTTGGAAGAAGACTAACAGTCTGGTTCCCCAACAGATCTGGAAAGGAGGCTGTGGTGGAAATACTCTCAATTACTTCTGCCTGTATTTATACTTACTGCTCGTTTCAGAGGAGACGGTAAAGTCTTCGCCTTGAGTCCCTCCCAGCTGAAACCATTGAACCACCTTCAACAGCAGTAACAGAATGTCCATGTATTGTGCCATGTCTCAAATCAG
>NC_079524.1:12675184-12720184 GCF_003711565.1 Takifugu flavidus
GACCTGTCTCGGCTCGCGATCAACAGCCTGTCCTGATTCTAACATGGCAGGGACGAGAAAACAAAGAGGCGGGAATCAACCCGTCCCAACAGCCAGGGTGGCAGGAGCGTGCACGAAAGATGCACGAACGATGCAACACTTGAGGAAGTGGCCAGAAGCAACAAGATTTGGACCCAGAACCTGTGACCTTTAGCGACACGTTTCACTCTTGTTGCAGACCTGGTTCTTCTTCTATGAAGCGCATTTTCCTTTTAGTCTAAGAACATTTTAAAAACATTTAGCACCACCTACAATAATCCAAATGGGCGGAGCTTATTTGTTTAATTTGTTCTGTCAACAGGAGGCAGTAGAGGTCCTGTGGCATTCATATTTCTAAAATATCAGTGTCTATATGCAGACCATAGTTTACAAGTAGCATTTGACTACAAGCATGAAGCGCCCCCTGTGGAGGGATGCAGCAAGGACCTTTTTGGATAGATTATCATGCTTTTGGTCTGTTTTAGCTTGATTTGTGAGGCTTAATTAGTCATTCACTCCTACCAACATCTGTGCAGCTCTCAGGCTCCCCCCCACTGAATAAGGAAATTCTTCCTGCGCTGGGAAACATTGGGACAACCTGTATTTGCTCCGAAAGTCCTTGAAGTCTTCATTGTGGAAAGACGCTGAGGACGGCAGTTTCTCACCCGCAGCTGACAAGTTGTCAAAGTCGAGAACGAGAGTTACCGAATCTCCTCCAACACACACACACACACGCGCACACACACACACACACACACACGTCGTGTGGGCTCACAGCAAAAGGCTGTCACCTGCACATCTTTAAGACATCACTCGTCCCCCATTTGAATAAACACTTTCTGGGGCCCTGCTCAAATAATTCTGGTAACAATATACAGCGGCCAGTGATGACAGGAATAATATCAGCTCCGTCCACCAACGCAGTCATTTGTGAGGTCTCGCTGACTGGAGGCATAGAGGAACCTGCTGACGCGCAGTAATGGTATATGGCCAAATGCTAATGATATTTTGACAGCAACTATCTGCAGTCTTCAGACTTCCCTGAGCTGCCAGAGGGTTGCGCAATCACGAGCGTAATACTGATGGAATTGAAGTTTGATGGGATAACTCACCACTTCCAAGCAGTCCACCATCTTGCTCAGCTTGTCCTCTGGTAAGTTTGCCAAGAGTGAAACGCTGAAAAGTAGCGATGAAGCTAACAGTCATTGTCATGGATGCATGTGCTGGCTTCAATAACGCAAGCTGTAGGTCATAAATACTGCCTGATGTGACCTGGCATCCTACCACTAGGGGGTGCCTGGTTCCACCCATGCTTATGTAGAGTTTATATTAGCTGCATCATGCTAGCATGTGTGTGTAAGTTGTGGCTAACCTTCTGAGGAAGTTGCGATATTGTTCATGACGCATCTCGGCCGTCCTCCTCATGATGTTCTGAAACACCTCTCGGTCCAGCGCCCATGTCCTCACATCGTTGACCGCTGCAACAGCAACATTACGTCCATCAGAAACACGAGAATTAAAGGAGCTGCAGCTGTTTTTGATCGAGGTAAACCTGTAATCTGATATTTCATTTATGTCCCCCGTTTAAACTCCTTTGACTCATTAAAGCAGATCATTGGATTCATTCAGTTTTGGTGTTTCTCCTCCAAGAAACCTCAAAAAAGAGACATTATCAGAGAGTTGCCCTTTGACCTCTTCTCTGGCCACCGCCTTCAATTAGCAGTTTAAACATACAAACCGGGACACAGAGCACTCAGGCTCGGCACCAAAGCACAGGAGGTGAAACCAAATCGTTGCCTTTGTTTACCTCTAATGAAGGATCTGGTTTCACATCAGTAAAGGAAGCTGCCTGTTTTTAGGCAGGTGGTCTAAAGTAAACTACGACATGGAGTTCCCCGGAGGCGTTTTCCTGGAGACCTTCACCTCGCACTGACGCGGTCCGCGTGCAGTTGTACAGAATGGCTAGCTCTCCGAACGTGGTCCACACCGTGATCGACGTGAGCAGTTTGTTATGCTGGAACACATCCAGCGTCCCGTCTGCGGAAAGAAACAAACAAACAATCCATTAATTCTGTGGGTTCTTTTTGGCCTCTGAAACCAGGCAGGAAACGAGCTCATATTTCCGCTCTTGTTTTTACTGCAGAGTGGGACATCCTTTTTTTCTCAGCTCTTTTGATCATTTTGCTAGAATCAGACAAGGAATCGCGACGTTAAATGTTCCACCTGCTCGTTCGTGAGAGCTTCTGCCGGTGCGGCTGGTCCGTTTGAAGCCATTAAAGGTCAATTCTCTAGTTTTTGTTTCTGCTCTGGACCGTTGCAGCACCTGGACCCTCGTCTGCACTCGTCTCTCACAGTTTTAAACCAAAGCAGCAGAAGCAGATGTGTCTCTAGTGAATCAGAAAAAGGGGGAAAGGCTGAAGGTGAAATTCTGCCTTCCAGGTTTCCACGCGGATTTTCAACCAAATTCACCAAAAGGAAGTTGGAAGTGACACCAGGCGTCATCTGTCCGGTCAGGAAAGTTTTAGCATTTTGTCAGATTCTGTGGGAGAAGATGAGAACCGGCCTCAGACTGCTGGAAAATGAACGAAAAGAGACATTTTGTCCATTTGAACCGGATGTTTTGGGGAAACTTTGCTAAAGAAGCGAGTGAAGAGAAAGAGAGCAGATGAAGCTGCTTGAGGGTGGATGAGTCAGTTTGATTGATCCCAGTGGATCCTCTGATATTTTCTAGAATTTGACAAAAATGTCAAGAGGAAAAGGAACATTTCAGGTTTCTGGTTGAGGTTTCCCACACACACACGCACGCATGCACCCACACACAGTTATACACACCTTCTATAATAAAGTAAAGTGACCAGATCCTGTAGTAAAGTGACCTGATCCATAATCCAGCACCAGTTTAGCCCCCCCTCACCCCCCCATCCCACAGACAAGGCGCTGGGATGCAGCAACGTCTCGGAGTTCATCTCAACACTCGTCTTTGGGAATTCCACGCATTTTTCCCGGCTCCTGGTTTCCCAGACGGCGATCAAACGGGAGCGGACCTACCTGCCAGCACGAACAGATGGTTCCCAGGTTCTCCCTGCTTGACCACGTACTCCCCCCGCTGGTACGTGCGCTCGTACATGCACTCCACGATGTCTTTGATCTGCTGCAGCTCCAGCCTCCTCAAGTACTGGTTCTTGTTCAGGGCGTCCGTCAGCAGCTTTTTCACACTGTTCGGACAGCAACACAGGAAGAGTGACTTCTGCAGTGCTTCTGCCAAAACAAGAGGGGTCAAAGGTCGGGCCTGGGTGCTGGGATACGTTCCTGCATGAGTGCGATGAATGGCTTTTACTATGGGTCATTTGAGATTGTGCACACTTGCTGTTAGCGATGCTGCTAATTGGTTCTTTTGGAAAGTTTTGATGCTTCGGGGCGTCGACCAGCACCGGAGGACAGACTGAACGCAGCTCGGCGGTGCGTTCAGGGTCCCTCTGAGCCGCCGGGACGCCGACATCAAACATCATTCACCAGGTTTCTTTAGCCTGTGTGATAAATACTCGGCGGCCAGTGAAAAGAGGACTATTTGTGGCCCAGGGGCCCCTCCCAGCGATGAATCAAGCACAACAACCAAAACATAAATTCGAGCCGTCAGCGCTCGCCACTTTGCGTTTAAACAGCTGGGGAGAAGAAGACATCGCTTCCTTCGGGGGTTGTAAAGGGGAAAGGTTAAGAGTCACGGCTGAACGTGAGCCGTAGATCAGGAGAGCCAGGAGCAGAACCAAGCAGGAGGTGGGTGGCCTGCCCCCCCGATCCTCCGTAGTAAATTCTAACTTTGGGCTTCATAAAGCCAGAGCAGATGATGGTTTTCAACCAGTTTGTCTTCGTTCAGGCAGCCTGTTGCCGAGGCGATTTGGGTTCTGCGCAATGGGACCGGGCCCGGCAGACGGACAGACAACCGATTATTCACTTCCTGTTAATATTGATTCATAATCCTTCGGTGTTCATTCGTCTGGTTTTAGTGTTAGCGTCCCCCTGAGGCGCATTAGCGTTAGCATTTGAGAGCAAATCGCTTCCTGGGTCTGATGGACTTCCTGTCACGTGACGCTGTCGGTCAAAATTACAGCTGACAGAAGGTTTTTATATGCAGGCGATATTCTGGGGCTCTTGGGTCGCGGCCCAGTAGAGGCCGCTCAGGTTCTTCACACCAAACTGGGAGAACCATTTGTTCTGGACCGGGTTTTGCCGACGCCGTCATGTTGAAACGCCGCAGAGAATCTGTCGACGTGCTGTGAAACTGAACCTGGTGATCAGCAGGAAAACCCTTTTTCCTAAAATAGCCCTGGCCCGGACGGACCGAGCCGGAGGCCAGGATGAACCTTTAAGTCCTCTCTCATTTCCACCTCACCTCCCCTGAACCCCCCCAGGCATCCTCACCTCACATCCTTCGCCACCCGGGCTTTCTCGAAGCAGAACTTGGGCAGGCTGCTGGACGTGGGTTCGGCCGACACTCCGGCTTTGGCCCCCTTCCTCCTGTTGAGGGTCTCCTTGATGCGGACGCTGAGGTTGGGGCTGCTCTTCCCGGCCTTCCTGACGGAGGTGGGCCTGGACGCCGTGCCGGCGCCCCCCTGGCTCTTCATCACATCCTGCAGCTTGCTGAGCTGGATGCACTTGGTCTGCAGCTCTTCGCTCAGCTCAGCCAGGACCCGGGTCTGCCGGGCCAGCTGCTCCTGGAGGCTCCTGATCTGCTGCTCTTTGGCCTGGAGCTCCTCGTCCCTCCTCTTGCCCTCTCGCTCCAGCTCCTCCACTCGCACCCTCAGGGACTCCAGGGATGCGTTCTTGAGCCTGCGGCCGTCCCTGTGGCTCCAGCTGTTGGACGCAGTGACAGAACCGTCCGCGTTCTTGTAACGCTTCGATTTCATGGAAGCGTTCCCCATTTTCCCTCCTGAGGAGGTGACAGAAAAGCATCAACATCCGCTGAAACCCAGACGACAAATACAAAATTAGGATCCATTTTCACTTCAGATGTTGATTTTCTGCTTCCGAAATCTTCTAAAATCTGGATTTTGGGTTCAAATGTGTGTTTTCTCCCAGTAACGTTCCTTTATTTTGATATTTGGAGAGTCTTTGGACCTAGTTTCACCAGATTGTTATTAAAAGAGTGATTCTCCTCATCAGCTCTGCTTCAGGAAGCTGAGGGTTTGATTTCAAACCCAACAGGAGCGGCAGCGGAGGAGTGGAGGTGCGTCAGTGTTTAATGGGCAGCGTCTCCTCCATTTATTATTCAGAGGCAGGAAGTGTTCCGTTACAGGAGGAGCCGCTCGCCATCCTGACCAGGGGAGGAAATCCTGCACAGGAAGCTTCTGCAGATGTGTCAAAATAAAACGGAGGGCTTGAATTTCTACAGTGGTTGAAGTCCAGTTTGGTGTGGTTAGACTGGACCCCCCCCCCACACACACACACACACACACCCACACACACACACCTCATTCTTTATGACATAACCTCACATCAGTTCTCTAAGTAGCTTCTGGTTTTCAATAGCTTTTTTTTACTCTCCATTCATTTTTTTAACTCTCTATTAATTTTCTGCCCTTTTGTTCATTTCTAATCAGTCAAGTTTGCACCTGATTTCTGCGCACCTGCAACTTCCGCGGCCGCGTCCTGATTCTCCCGAGAGGCAAAAACATTCCGGATCAAAGTTGGTTCCTACCTGGCGGCTCCGACCCTTCAGACCAGCCCGGAAAGATGCTTCTGCGAGAGGAGAATCGGCGTCTGCGCACCAGAACAGACCCGCTCCCATCCTCTCCTCCTCCTCTTCATCCTCCTCACTCTCCTCTTCATCATGCTGCTCGCGCTCTCTCTTCCCGGCCGCGCGCGTTCCCGTCAGCGTGACGCGAAAGAAATAAGAATCAAATTCAGTCCTCACGCACACATGCGCGCGCGCTAATGTCTACTTTCACTATCAGCATGTGAGAAATGAGTTGGTTTTAGTGAGTCATCTGAGAGGATCTGAGGAGATTCCTGCAGGTGATCTCATTTGTGCTTCTGCGGTGTTCAACTATCTGAATTAAGGGTGAGATCCAGATGTGAAGGATTCACCGCTGCTGCTGATGGTGATGATGATGATGATGATTCTGCTGATTCTGCTGCTGCTGCTGCTGCTGCTGCTGCTGCTGCTGCTGCTGCTGCGCACTAAACTGAATGTTGCTTGTTTATTTCTATTTATATAGGCTGAAGCTTTTAGTTTTTCACAAAACATATAACATTTTGCATTTAGTCTTCAACTGAACCCAGTAAACATAAACATCTTTTTTATCTTTACTATCAGTTTATATCTGAATATTCAAACATCTTCGGGTTTATCAATATTTTAGATCATTTTTATTAAATCGAGTCTGAACATTCAATGTGGACATTATCTAGACAGAATAATTAATAACATATTAATGATTGATAATCTAACAGTCGCGAGCGCTTGCTGACCGCTGTAGTAACCAAATTTATCCGCTTGGTGGCGCCAAAAGATCAAAAGTAACTCCGATCGATTAAATTGGAACGACATTGAAAGAAATCATATTTCATACATTATACACAACTTGCTGCAGTCAATAATGTGATCAAATATATGTGAAATATCCACAGATTTTGTCTCCGTTATAAAAAAATGTTTTACGATTAATTTATGTGTGTTACTTTTCCTTCAGAAAATATACAATAAATATACAAAGGAAAGATTCCATTTTGAAACATTCTTTTATTAACTCTTGCAAACACTGCTAAATCATATAGAGTTCCTCTATTCCGTTTTAACAGTCTAAATACAAACAAGTGAACACAGGGAGAGAAAAGGGAGACGCGTCTATGTACAGAAACACACCAGCAGCCGGAGGCAGAGCCCTCATCAGTCACATCAACTTCATATTCTGAGCTGCAGCCTCCTCTCAATCAGACTAACATTTCAAAATAAACCTGACGCTATTCGAGGACAACTGATGGAGGCGGAGTAGAAAATTAAATAACAGTTAACATCAGTGTGGACAGAGCCTGCTACAATCTCATAAATACAGTAAAACATAACGGACAAATATGGAGTTTAAGCAGGACTCGGTTCAATTTTCATATGAACCACCAGGGGGCAGAAGATCGAGGGCGAGAGTGGCCCCCCAGCCTGACTGAGCAGCAAGGAGTCATTTTAACACGGATCATCAGGAAGGACGGGGAACCCACAGGCATCGCACGTTCCATGTAACAGTCTCACATTAGCTAAACTCAATCGACCCCAACGTTTGAGGGACCTGTTTGTTTTGTTTTTTTTAACTTGCAAGGAGCGTAACTGAGGAAATTCACCAAACTCTACATCGAAAAACTCACATCTGTGAACTGCAGCCAGTGCATTTTCTTCTCAACATGTAACAAAAACCTTTAAAGACATTAAATGACACACGACGTACAAAATACAAACGCATGATAATGGCTAGCTTAATGACAGTTTCCTGCGAAAGCGCCGAGTTCTTCACATGAAGAATGCTGGTTTGTGGAACCAGTGACAGTTAGCCAACCAGCAGCTAACCCTGTGGCTTTTATGATTTGCAGAAGGAAAAAAGCATCTTAGCTTTAACATTTGTTGCATCTCTTTCTTAAAAAAAGACTACAAAGTCATACAAAGAGATGGAAAATATGTCCTGATGTACACAGCACAAAACGCAGGAGAGTCAGGAGAAGGAGCAGCTGATGGAGCTGGAGCGGCTCGATGACGCCAGCTCCTCGCCGGCTGAAGGACAGATTGTCGTTTCCCTTCCAACATGAGAAAACTTTGATCAAACAGCAGCGTCCACGCGACACAGCCCGATCTCTGGTTTCACTGTGGGGGTTCAGACCCTGCTCAGCAGAGTGGACCTGTGGACAGACAGAAGAACGTCAACACAGATCAAACATAGCAGATGTGCTGCACGTGGTGTGGAAATGGGCAAGTAATGACTTCACAGAAGTCTGCTTGGATCTATGAATATTTCAGCTTTAGTCTAGTTTTGTAAGCTCAGATTCTTCTAAAAACATTCTCATGTTTTTGGCTCATTTCGAGCTGCATGATCCGATTTTAATCGCTATGCCACACATCCACCAGCAGGGGGCAGAATTATCCACGATTAGCTGATTCTCAGAGAAAATCAGCACTTAATCAATATATAAATGCCTCTAAATCGATTAGATCTAAGCTCAGAGCTGGACTGAGTTTTGAAAATACAGAAAATCTCCATGGTGAAAACAACAACAATATGTTGCTGAAACTAACCAATTACATTTTCTTGATTTAATTCTAGGAGAGAATGAAAAAGTCCCATGACAAAAAAAAAATGTACTCAGACCGCTGATTAAACATGTGACACCACAGTACCTCACAGCAGCGTATGAGTGTGTGTGTGTGTGTGTGTGTGTGTGTGTGTGTGTTTAACACATTTATTGACAGCGTGGAGGTCAGCATCAGTGTGTTACCTACATCCCTCTGGGTCTGTCTGGTCGGCACACTTGACAGTCCTGATTAAAGACACCAGACCCCCGAGGGCACGAGTGTATCTGCGCTCGCGTGTGTGTGTGTGTGTGTGTGTGTGTGTGTTTATACACACCTCAGGGACTTCCATCTGTCTTTCTCCATGTTATTCTCAGGGCCTTCGCTCTCGTAGGACGCCAGATACAAAGCTGCAAGGAGGACATGGAGGAGAGTGAATATCTTCTCTGATTTGTCTCGGTGAGGCTACGAGGAGGATCCCCCGGCGATAAGTAGGTGTGTGTGGACGTACCGTCCTCGGTGAACGCTGGAGCCGTCAGCAGGTGCTGCAGGATCTTGCGGTCCTTCTCGAACGGGCACTCCACTTTCTTCCAGGTCATGAATTCACTCACTTGCTTGGCCAGTTCCCAGAATTTCTGAAAGCAAAGTGTGTCGGTCCGGTCAGCTTTGATGGCAGGCGGCGTTAATACATGGTTATAAAGCACAGCTCGGCGTTGGTTTCGCACCGTCCGGCTATGGTTACGACATTATCTCTGTGGTTACTGTATCGAGTAAAAGCCTTAAAATAGCAGCTGAGCTGAAACTGTCATCACTGATGCGTTTTCTTCCGTAGAAACCTCTCTGAAGCATTTTAGGGAAGTTTGAATGAAGAAGCTGTTTTGTGTCATGGAAACTAGAACGCAGCTGACCTCAAAGTTGATGTGGCCGTCAGGCAGCCTGCTGGCACAGCCCTCGTTCAGGAAGTAGATGTCTTTAATGAGCAGGCTGAAGAACGGGATGACGATCTGGAAGATAAGCAGGACAGAGACGGAGTCATTGACCGGAGCGGGTGTGTAAAGTCCTTCAGCTCATTCAGGGAACGTTCTGGTGGATCTTGTCCATAATCTGTGACCCAGGTCCACAAACAGGATGACCAAACATTCATGATGATGAACGTTCACGAGGTGAACTGACTAGCAAGAACTAGGGGTCAGAGTTCAGGCAGAGGCGAGAAATCCCATCCTGGGGGGGGCAGGAGAGGGGCAGGAGAGGCCCCTTGACGCAACCTGAGGCCTATTTTCAGACGCGTTTTGTTGGAGCGGGCAGGAACTGGTCGCCACAGCTGGACACATCTGGGTCTCCGTCTGTCTGAGGCTCAAGGGCCACCAGGTTTACCCAGAGTTCTCTCTTCTGGTGGATGACACACACGCTGTATAAGGCCTGGACAAAAGGCCAAGAACATTCCAGACCTCTTGGGAAATTTCCATTCCATGACCCCTGACCTTTTGTGCCGGCGTGTTTGCATATCTGAGCCCGTACGAGTGTCAGAGCGCCCAGAGAGCTGCAGCCTGACTGTCGGCTGCGTCTCTGCCAACACGCGTCATCAACACGCTGCACACAAACAGAGACAAGCGGCCACAGCCTGGCGGCCGGCGAGCTCCGTG
The DNA here is from genome assembly GCF_003711565.1 of Takifugu flavidus. Lineage (NCBI taxonomy): Eukaryota > Metazoa > Chordata > Actinopteri > Tetraodontiformes > Tetraodontidae > Takifugu > Takifugu flavidus. Next base: position 12,685,115 of record NC_079524.1, read on the forward strand.
CGATCCGTTCAGGTAACTGGAGGAGTGGGGGAACGAAGTGTTCAGGGAACATCCTGCGAGTTCCTTTAGCCCTCCCTCCATGAGAACGCGTCTGGAGACAGCAGCGAGCGCCTCCTCAGCTCCTGACCCACTTTAACGCGACCTCAGCGGCCCCTCTGGGCTCCTGTTACGCAACATCTGTCCCAGGTCCAGGTCCGCCGCTGACGCTGTAAACACGGCGGGGACGCGGCTCCCAGACGATAACGAGGCTGAGACGGAGCCTCGCTTTGTTTTTCCGCCCTGACTTCCTCCCCTTCAAGTCTGACACGGACACGCACAGATACGATCTGGCGGTCTTACGTAAGTCAGCGGGTCGAGAGGGTCAGAGACGGTTCTGGTACATGAGCCAGCCGTTCAGACCGATGGCGCTGATATAAACTTGCTCCTGCTACACAAACAAGTTTGTTTCGCTAAATTAAACCCTTCTTTGCTTTTCTCTCCTCCTCCTCCTCCTCCTCACCTTCTCTCTGCTGCTGTTGGCCGTGATCGATCTCTGCGTGGCTCCTCTCAGAGCTGTTCTGTAGTTGTAGAAATTGCTGGATGGATCCATCTGGTGCTGCAGAGAAATGAAAACAGGTCAGAGACGAATGTGAAACTCAGCACAGTCAGGGTAGCAGCGTTTTGGGTTCCTCCACAACCATCCTTCTGATGGGGAGACAGAGGGAACTGGTTTGTGGAGGAGAAGACTGAAATTGAATTAGGCCGACTTTAAAACACACATGAGCAGATAAGCTCCACGGAGAGGATTCAGGCGCTGAACGGCCGTCAAATAAAGCAGGAGGGTCTTTTGAAAGAGGCGGGTTGGGGGGAGACGGGTGACTGACAGGACCACAAAGGAGGGAGATGGACGCAGAGCTCTGCTGAGATATGAGGGGATCTGAGGAGCCTCCACACCTCCTGCCTCAGATCTGCTCCTTCAGAGGGCTGCAGTATCTGGGCCTTCCTCGGGTGCGTTTGATTTGCAGCTGCTCACGCGCCGACCTCGGGTCGTTCCCGCCTGTTCCTGCTGCTTCCAGCAGCAGATTTCTCCCGTCAGCGGGTTGGATCTGTCCAGTTCTGATGTATTATTTTCAAATATTGTGCTTTAAAGGAGTATTTCTTCCCCTTTTCTTCATATATGAAGAACTTTTTCCTTACATGACAGATTCGAGACATTCTAGAGACCATCAAAACCAGATCACTTTCTGGGTGGCGTGAAGATCCCCCCCCCCCCACAGACCCGTGTTGGCCTCAGTTGGTCTGTCACTGTCGTTACACTTGACCCAGCATTCAGTGACAATGGAGGCTCCCCACCCTCCTGCAGCGTGGTGAGATGACCACAATAACCCGGCGGAGCCGCGAGCGGGACTCGGAGTCACGAGGCTTGAAACTAACACGAGAGCAGCACCTTCAGCTGTGATCAGGAGGCTTTAAACTTACTTCCAGGATGTCAAACTTGGCCGTTTTGACTTTACTCCAGGTCTTCTTCAGACGGGACACAGGACTCATGTTCATCCCAGCTGCAAGACAGACAGACAGCCGTGAGAGGCAGGTCGCCACAGAGGAAACACCAGAACCCGATCGCAGTAACACATGACACTTTCTCATTCAGCCAGACAGATGCCCCTCTCCCTCCCCCTCCTCCTGCAGTGACAACCATCCAATAAACACCCCCCCACCCCTTTACTTCTTTCTACTCTCGTCTCCTCTGATGATTCGGGGAACAATAGAGTCAGCACACGCCTCGTTTCCCCTCCCAGGGCCCTGCTTCCCATATGGTAATCCTCTGTGTGTCCCTGCATGTGTGTGTGCGTGCGTGTGTGCGTGCGTGCGAGACACAATAACACAAAAGGACTCTGAGCTGAACCCTATTTTCCTCCAGGATGCACTCGGCTTCTCCAGTTTGATATTTGGTTAAAGTGAACAAACCCTGTGAACGTCACCGGGACAGGACGGAGGTCCACTGAGACAACGACCTCACCAGGACACACTCTGATAACAAAATGCTGATATTTGTTTTCCAGTTTGAGAGATTACTGACAGATCTGAACGCTATCATGCAAGTTCGATAAATGAGGTCATTAATCAAATTCAGGGGGTGTCGCATGTTGATTTGATCGAGGAGGAGGGGGGGGGTGGTTCAGTGGTCCAGTGGACCAGGATGCTCCTCTGGGAGGAACATGGAGGAGCAGCTGCTGTCCTCATCCCAGCTTTAAACCCTGTGCGAGCACTCTCGCTCTGGTCAGTGTTGACCATCTGCCCCAAGGCCCCCCGACCCCCCAGGCCTGTGATGAAGACCAGCTGGAAAAGTGCATTTTGGGAAAAAGGGGGAAAGGAAGCAGAACTCACATATGATGGCCATGAGGGAGTTGAAGTTGCCGATGTTGAAGCACTCGCGGGCCACGTCGATGAAGAACTCGATGACTCTTGCTCTGTGTTTCTTCTTCACCGGCTGCAGGAGGACATGAAAATGCAGGTGAATCAGGCTCCTTATCTCAGCGTGATGTCCTGAAAGCCTCCAACATGTTCTAATGCACAGCTGAGACGTGCAGACGGGGGCCGTAAACTGAGTCCCCCAGGTTTCATGCCCCCACCCCCATGCAAATCCAGAAGCTCAGGGCTCACCATGCAGATCTCTGTGGCCACCAGGTAGCTGAGTCTGTTGAACCATTCCACGTACGCTTCCAGGTTGCTGGCCTTCTTCCGATCACTGTAGCAGCTCTGCAACGACAGCGCACGTTTAATTAGCAGGTCGCTAAAGCTGGAAGGCGGAACCAGGGTCCAGTTCACATTATGCATGCAGGCCCTTTGTGTCGCTTCCTCTTGATCTAAATTCACACATTCCTCTGGCCTTACGCCATCTTTACCCCCATGAGGCAATTTAACATGCAAACACACACAGTCCCCCCCCCATCCCCATTTCAAAGTGGCTCATCGGGGGGACGAGGAAAGCTAGCCTGAGGCACAAAGGCAGCCTCAACCCTCGCGTCACCTCTTCAGAAAAGGCCTGTTGCCTAGCAGCCGGAACGCCACACAAGAAACCCCAGCACACGCGCTCTTCCCGAAACAAATCCTTGGCAACAGCGGTTGCTAGCAGATGAGGCGGGGATGAGTTTGACTGTATTTGCTACAGCAATCCCTTGCCCTCACCCTGACCTGACGGCGAGTCCGTCTGGGAGAGTAACTAGGCTGTCGCCGTTACCCAACACTACAGCTGCAGTGTTTTTTCTGATTCTGATGTTTGTTCTCTCCCACACCGGAAGTCAGACGCTACCTTATCGTTGTCCAGAGGGTCCTTCTGGACAAAGGCCTGGACAAACTCTTCAGGGCCGATGTAGCTGAGTCTCTCCTGTGGAAGGAAACAGAAAGAGCAGAATCCCATCAGTGGGCTGTCCCCTCCGGCTGAATCCCAGACACTTTATCAGCGTGATGAGGATTCCCCAGGCAAAGACCAACGGTGGTTGAAGGTGTTCTCACCAGTTCTATGTGTGTGAGCTGCTGGGCGACGGTGAACGGGTCGCTGCAGATGGACAGCATGTCTCTCTGGATGCTGGCCTGAGGCTTGGACTTGAGAGCCGCCAGGCGTTCGGCCGCCGTGGCGTTGATCTTGACCAACGCCTCCTCGTACTGGCTCTGCACCGTCAGCCTCCTGATCAGGCCCTGACTCAACTGGCCCACAGCCTTCCTGTAAACCTGGTGGAGCGACAGGATTGGTTACAACTGAGTGTTAGTTTACATTCTGATTCTACATCTAGTGTTTTATGTTGGGAGGTCACTCGGCAGTATTCCAATGCCCCCCCATCCTCGCCACAGAGGCAGGAAGGGCAGACTCTTGGCACCCTGACCTCAGGGGTCCATGGGTCATCCTGGGGAAGTCACGGTTAGACAATCCTTCTGTCACTGACACAGTTCGGCGCAGAAGTTGCATAAGAACGAAGGGTGTTTGGTTTCACATATGAGGAGCGAAGAAGTTATAGGAAACTCGCTTGCCTTGGAACCAAACCCAACAATTCAGCCTCCTGGTTTGAAATCCAGGCCTTGAATTCAACTTATGAGAAATTCTTTCCCAGGGTGATAAATGGAGCCGTTTGATGGCCGATGAGCAGAAGCCGTCGCGGGTCGATCGGGAAGAGCGGCTCTTTGAATTGTTCCGGTTTTGCCGCAGGTGATCGGAGCAGTGAAGGCAAACGAAGGGAGATTACATTCTGATGGGGGAGGGAAGGAGAGTCTCTGCTCTCCCAGATCACAGCTTTCACTGTCGTGCGGTGATGTGACCGTGCGGGCTCACCGTGGAGACCCACCACCAGTGAAAATCTCTCCAGTTGCCACTTCTAAGTCCACCATCTGCTGCAGCTTCTGTCCCCACTGTCAACAGAGGATGGGCCAGGCCTGGATAAATATAGCCGCAGATCCTGGAGACAACAGCGCCTGACATTTCTGAGCAGAGTGGGGGGGTGGCGAGGGGCATTTGCTCGTCAATGCTCTTGGCGTTACAAATGATAGAGTCTGTTATCAACCCTGGCAGACGGTGCAGCTCCGTTACCCCGGAGGCCTCCTTCTTTTTGGCTGAGTTATGTCACTTCCTGCGGAGCACCACCTGACTATGCAAAAGCACAAAAATAAAGTTCTATACGACGATTATAAAGCGCTGAATGGAGCTTTCAATAGAAAGGCTGATGCAGGAATGGTGGAATTTTAGATGGTGGAGAGAGCTGAAGCCAGATAACCATCTTGTTTTCTTCTCTGCTGCTGCTGCTGCTTCCTTATATATCCAACCACATCCATAATGACACGTCTTACTACAGAGATCAAAGTTGTGGAATGTTCTGAATGTGGTCTGGCTACGACTCTGTCCAGATGTTCAGAACGTCTATTCCGGACCGGAGACTCTTTCCCAGAACGCCACTGATGGTTCAGACATTTGGGATTGATTTTGGGGAATCTGTGAGAAATATAGGGGAAACGTGCGACTGTCAAACTGGGGGAAACCCTAAAGAGAAACCCAGGCACAAAGAAAACAAACCCAGAACCTTCTTGCACTGAGGCGATGTGAAATGTCTGCTCAGGGGCCGAGATGCCTCCAGGCTGGGACCAGTCAAAAGGACCTTTAGGAGGTTTTTGGCACTGGCGGGCAGTGAAATGTAAACCGCCTCCAGCAGCTTCTCCATGGTGGTCAGTTAAGATGCCATCGTGATCTCAGGTCACGAAAACTGAGCTGTTCATACGCCAACGCAAGAAGAGCTATTGAGTTTACCGCAGGATCAATACTCCTGCCAGCACTGTCGATGACTCCTGATTGAAATCTTGGGCGGGGTTGTTGTGCTTCTGCTGCGGTCGGACCACCATTTCTACACCTCTGGCTCCCCTCGTTGCGTCACGTCGGCGTCTCTTGCTTCACCGGTGACACTAAAGAAACGTGCCGCAACGCTCGCTTCTGCAATTTCAGCTGGAGTTAAATGCTAACAGGACGACAGTTGTCATGTCAACCGTTTTGTCTGAGCGTGGAGGAGACAAAGTAAAGACGAGGCGACACAGGCGCATTTCCTCTGCACTCAGCGAGCCTCAAACACCAGCGGAAACACGACGCTCAGCTTTACAGTGGAGACTGACCTCCTCTCCGCTGGCGAGCCTGTGGGTCAGCTCCTTCAGGCTGCGCATCATTCTCTCATCCCTGAAGTCGTACGGGAAGGTCTCCGTCCACTCCGTCAACAGCTGGAGGATCTTTGGGGTGATTTTCCTGACTCGCTTCTGAAAACGCAGCAAGGACTCATAAACACCAACACCAACAACAATGTTCCGACCGCACCCAGAGGCTACTGTCGCTCGTACCTTGTCGGCCTGGGGGTCGCCCAGCCGCTGCTGCTCCATACACAGGTGACACACCTTCGACATCAACTCATATGGGTGCATGAAGAGACGCGAGCTGAGCAGGAAGGTGAAAATGTACGTTCTCTGAGGAGACATGAAAAAAGGATCTGTGTAAACAGTCAAAAGCAAACCAAGTCCCAGCGACCCCCCCCTTCATCTCCAGAGAATATTAAAACACACTCACATCTGGATAATAGTCTACAGTGGGGACCAGGTGGTGAATAAGAGCCTCCAAGGACCCTGACACCAGGTTGTTGTCATGGTAGAAGAGGCCGGGGTAGCCCTCCTCCTTGGTCTGGTACAGGTTCTTATTGTAGCCGCTGCAGTTCAGCTGACCCGTCAACGGCGGCGTCTGAGGCATGTTGTCCTGCAGGGAGAGACGAGCAGATGGGGACGGTGAGGCTTCAGCTGAGCTGTAGGTGCTTGACCACAGATGCGGGGGCGCGACGAGCAAACATCCAGAATAGCTCTCAGACACAAACACAGACAGCGGAGGCTTGGTTGGGAAACGGCTTGGATGCGGTCGACACCCTTCCTCCAGGAGGCTCGCTCCTGTTTTTCAGCTTTCTGTTTGGATTTGAGTTTATTTTGAACTGCAAATGCGAAAGACGCAAAAGAGAAAAAAACACTTCTTTTCTCCTGCGCTACACAAAACGGAGGTTTTCAGATTTAATGTTCCCAAACAAGTCCTGACCCACAAACCTGACAGTGACTGTCTTAAAGAGACTCCCCGCGTACGCTTTAATGGAGCAGAGATAAAAATGAAAGAACCCTGCAGGAGATGTTGATGCTTGTTTAGCATTTTGCTCACGTTGCTTCCTCCAGTGGCGCTAGTGCGGGACTGTTGTGTGCGTTACACCAAAACAGGTGATCATGATGTGGGCACAGCATGACTAACACGTCCATGTTCATGACACCAAGAGATGCTAACACTTAGCATGGCTGCAGCAGAGCAGTAAACATTAGCGTTCCAGTTCTGCACACTTGTCTCAGCAGCCCGCTGACCTCTGACCCCAGAGCTCTGACTCAGTTCCATGCCAGGCAGACTTATGGTCGGAGGAATCACAAAGGACCTTTTCAGATCGGGGGAGGGGCAGGGTAGCATCACCCTCCCCCAAATGCACACAACCCCCCCTTTACAACCTCCAGGACAAACCTACGTGCCGAGTCAGGAAGCCTGTGAGGCCCCTGCTCTGCACTGCTGCCAGGGATGGACCTGGAGATGCCAGGAGTTTCTCTGCACCTGCCTGCCACAAACGCTTGAATTTGTGCTGTTATGGGTTTTCAAAGGGGAAGACTCTAAAGGAATAAAGATGTGAAAGGGCTGGAGAGAGAAAAGATAACATTTATCACATTCTGAAACGGTCTGAAAACTCGGTTTCCACGGAAACATGTGGATACCAAACAAACACCACGAGACAGCCCATCCAACCTTTCACACGCCTGCCGCCATACAGCACACGTGTGCGCACACAGACCGCCGCTATTATTCACCCAGACAATCGCACCCATTTCCATGAGAAAGGCGAGCGCGGGGAGTCGGAGCACGGCAGCCTGAGCATCTGCCGCGCCATGTGGCTTCCTCGAAGAGCACCAGAGATCATGAGCACCAGTGAGAGAGGAGTCAAGAGTTTTGTTTGTTCCTGACATTTCTTATTTTTGAACTGAACTCAGTTGCTCTTTTGTCAGAAGCGCCACAGCGAGATCAGAAGGAACTCCTTCCAAGAATGAGCAGATACCCGGAAAAAGCCCCTCTGGGTTCAGATGAAGACCAGCAGCAGCTGATCGAGGACTGAGAACACACTCTGCTGACTTTTCCCAGCTGAGATCCCTGTTCTTCCAGAATCCCCCAGTTAGTCAGCTGCAAATGAATCAACGCTTTATCTGTTAGCAAATCAGCAGCCGTGGAATCCGGCTGATCAGCAGAACGTTGCTGAACACATCTAGTGACACGCGCCTGATTCCTGAATCACTTTGAAAAATTCTACCAAAAACAATTATTTTGGTAGTGGGGCGGCGGGATGATGCCACCTCCACCATTGTTACCAGGGCTGAAGCCAGGAGTGTCCAACTGCTCCGACAGCTGCAGCCTTCGCTATAAGCTAAGGAACAAAGCAGAGAATGTTTATACGCAGCGACAACTGAGGCTCACTGATTTACATTTGGCTTCCAGGTGTCTGTGTAGTAGCAGGACTGTGTGTGTGTGTGTGTGTGTGTGTGTCCTCCTCGGGCTCGACAAAAAACAAACCCTTGTTGGTTTAACGTGGCCGCTGGCTGGGTGGCAGCTGAGGGTAAACAAGCAGAAACGCCACAGTTTGGTTGTCACAGCGGTGTGTGTGAGTGTGTGTGGGTGTCTGTGTTGGTGGGGGGTAGATTGGATGGATGGTTGTAATTATGGCCCTACTGGAGGTTCAGCATGTGAAGTTATTTGCCCCAATTTGGGAAAATGCAGTTTGGGTCAAAAATGATGTGATGTTTTATTCTGGCATTAGCGGAGACACACACACACACACACACACACACACACACACACACACACACACACACCCTCTGATGCATTCAGGCCACGTGGACACCAAAACTTTGACTGCCAAATGTGTGCTGCTGCATTTCTGTTGTGAGGACGGGTCATTTTTGGAGCACCGGTAAATATTTGGTATAAGTTTTAAGTCAGTGAAAAAAGGAGACAAAGGCACCAAAAGGCTTCAGGCAAAATGTTGATTTAGAAGTAAAACCCCTCCTTTTAAAAGAAACGGCCTCATTTACAGGTGATTTACGCACAGGCGGGGCTCCTTCTCTAAAGAGAGAATGACGGCGTCTGCCCCAAAAGCAAGTATCAAAGGTTCTTCCCGCCCTGCCCATAGTGTTAATGATGGCTCTAGATGAGGGTCCTGCAGCACTTCAGTGTACAGAATAAAACATTCCCACGGTCATTGAAGCACACACAGAGGGCAGATGCTCATGCGTGTCACCATTTTCGCAAGTCTTTCTGCAAAACTGGGACGTAATAAGAGCTAAAGAGAAAAAAGCTGCAACTCTTTTTCTTTGTTGAGGTGAGAAGGATGACAAAAAAGAGGAGGGGGGGGGGGGCTCCTAGACCCTTGGAAGGGCTGATAGTAAATCACCAGGTCTCCCCGCTGTGTAAACACTGAAATGCATGAGGAATCTCACTCATCCGTGGCTGCAGGAAATGAGGGTGGGAGATAACAGAGTGGCCGGGGTGAAGAGGCCACACTGGAATAAAGTGGAGGCGTTCTAAATAAAGATGACAGTTTCAGGCAGCAGTGTGGTCACACCTACGCCAGAGCAGGTAAGGATACACTTGATGTAAAGGAGCAATATCAGAAAGAGGAAACTGAATGTGACAAAAACAGCCTGGTGACCTAAAAACAGCTCTGGTGTGAACTAAAGATGTGTTACCAAAGAGGAAGATGTGACATATCTGACCACGAAATGGAAAACAAACTCAAACACTGAATCATTAGACCTGATCTGCAGACTCAGAATCACTGATCCGATGGCGACGAGCCCCCCCACACACACACCTCTACAGAAACTATCTGAGTCTCTTTAAGACACCAGAATAAACAAGAGGAAGGACAATCCAAATCACGTGGAAGCTGATGGAGATCAGGACCTGTCTAGACCATGAAATCCTTGACGGCCGACACTTGATGGGGCAAAGGACGTGCCAAACTGGGAATTTTACATTTCTGCTGCTCGGCCATTTAAATACTGTCAAAACACTCAGGCGCCAGATCAGCTGAGAGCACATCAAGTCCACAAGAACCACAAGTCTTCCACAACAGTGGAGATGCAGCTCCCCAGCCACAATAACTCATTCAGGGTTTCCAAGGGAGCCTCCCTCACATTCCCTGAGTCCCTGCCAAATCACCAATAAACGGATTGAACTTGTCAGCACATTAAGGAAAAGCCCGCTGCACGCCTGCAGTACTGAGCAGAGGCCAGGAAAGACGAGGAGAGATGAGGGATTAACTTCACTGATCCTCGCTGTCTTGAAGGGGAGGACACTGGGAACAGGAGGGGGGAATCCTCTTAGCGTGGAGGTAGTGAGGGTTAAAAATAGTCCGCCATTGACACCGATTGCCAAATAAATCGGATTTTCTGCTTTACATTCTGCCGATCACTTGTTGAAACCGCTGCGTACTTGAATCATTACGCTTGTTTTACATTTGGATAAATTCGCTCAGAGGGCGCAAACCAACCGTAATCTACTGAATAATCTAAACTGCTGCTGGAGTCTCAGCGGAGCTGTAACGCTAAGAAAGCGTCTGAGGGTGTTTAAAGGCGGTCAGAAAACCCTGATCTAGTTTAAGGCTGCAGAACGAGTGCGCTCGTTGCGCCACCTGCGCGCAAAAAAGAAACATTCAGCACAAAGCAGCGACATTTTCCAACAACAACTCATCGTAGCTCACCTCAACAGGCGGTGATCCGTGTCACAATCTTTTCAGTATCCTATTTCCTCCCCAAAAAATGTTGGAGGCGACCTTTACGCAGCGGAGACTTTCCCAATGTGAATGCGCCGATGAAAGCCCGCAGTTCTCCCGCTCCGGTGGGTCAGTGCGGCATCACTCACGCGTAAATGTCGGAGGATAAATATGGACGTTGGTGTTCTGGCGGGTGTCAGAGCAAACAGAGAGGCAGGGTCCGCACGAATGAATGACAGCTCGGGGTAAGTTCCACCTCCTCGGGTGCCTGATTCTGTGTTTGAGCTCCGCAGCGCAGCGGCCCCAAGACTTCACCGCGAGAGGGGAGGCGGCAGCCAATCACAGGACAGATCTCAGCCCCAACACACCCTCCCCGCCCTCCCTCCCCCGCTTCTCCAGTTTTCGATTTCAATAAATCGCCGTCATCCTTCCTACATGTTTCACTTCTGCTATGACTTTCTGAACGTGGCAAAGACAATGGATCCGTGCGCGGGCGTTTCTGTGTGAACCTTTGAGGGACTTTTTTTTTCGGGGGGGGGGATTTTTGCAATGATATCACTTGTTATTCACACCCAATGGTTCCATTTGGCGTGACTAACAAATGATATTTATGATCAAATGGCAAATATAAATAGCACAAAGGTGCGAAGACATAACTTTCAATTATAACAATCATGTTGATGATGAATAACTTCATTTCTGTCCCTATAGCAAACTCGAGAAAACTGTTATGACCTTTCACATCTCCAAACACTGAAAAATCAACTTTGCTACTAAAGTTTTGATCCAAAACTGAGCAGAAATCTACTTTTTTCATTATTCCAAAGCACCTGCTTTTATGAAATACCAATAATCTTTACCTGCAACACACTGTCAGACATCAGCCATCACTATTGTGCTACGACACTGCTGCCACGCAGGTCTCTGATAAAGAAAGAGCTTTGGAGAGGACAGCAGTTTTGGTTCCTCATGAGGACGTGAAATGTCTAAATATGGACCTCAGGTGATTCCTGACACGAAAAATCCATTCTGAGTGACTATGACGAGAAAAATCCCTCGAGGGCGAAACAAGTGACACTTTACAGTTGAAGGAAAAATACTTTAAAATCCCCCAAAGTTCCCGAAACACAAATAATCTTAAATTCTTCCTTTATTGAACTCTCTCAAGTAGAGCTACCTCATTCTCTCAATTAAAGGTCTAATTTTAAAATGTTTTACGCACAAAGATAATAAATCCCGACAGTCAACCGTAATGAATGATCATCCGGCGACATTACGTAATCTGCTGTTATTACTGCAGATTTACAAACACGTCCTAATCCAGCTTTGTTCGCAGTTTGACCACAAACATCAGGACTGCAGACGGTACCGAGGACACAGGGCTAAAGTGTAGTCAGGACAGAACTAAGTTTCCATTTAAAGATCCACATCCCATCTGTGGCTCCGTCTCCATCGGTCCTTTAAGTATTTGTCTGTCTGGTTTTGGAGACGGTGCGAATACCAGTTAGACCAGGGCTGATTACAATCTGGTTCAAGAGGTTGGAGAGGTGGAATTCTCCTGATCTGGTCACAGTCTACTCACAGGTTGAAGGGCTGAATGGAAGCTTTTCAGTCTATTGAGGTAACACACACACACACACACACACACACAGACCACAGCTTCAAGGCTTAGTGGTGGTGGTGGTGGTGGTGGGGGGGTGTCCCACATCACACAGAAGCTTAAATCTTTATTATGGTGGAGATTTAATTGTTAAAAACATCATAAAAATGTTTGGTCAGCACATCAGCACCATATCAAAGACATCAATCGTGAGGCTGGTTTGAAACTGGATTTATTTATCTGAGAATTCCTGCTGCAAATACAGCAGAACTCCCTTCAGGATCTATTTGTGAGTCCTTACATGCTGAGTCTGTATTCTGGGTCAGCTCCTCTGCTTGGTTTAACTGGTTTCCAGCCTACATTTGACCCTGGAAATTGTCTGTCATTCAATCAAAATCTCTTTTTCATTTATTTGTTCCACCAGAACTGAAATAATTCTTCCTGGTGTGATTCGAGCTGAATTGTGCCTCTGCAACTGCCGGGTGTCCTCCACACCTGCACCTCTGCTCTCTGGTCAGACTGGTGAGGAGCTCCAGAACCCTGATCTCGTGCTCCATTCGGGCCTTCTCCCTCCTCTCCTCCCTCTCAGCCATCTCCCTCTGCCTGCACTCCTCCCGCTGCAGCCACTGGGCCAAGAGCTCCTGGTGCCAGCGAGCTTGATCCTGCCGCTGATTCTCCAGCTGCACAAAGAGGCCCCGCGTGTCCGACATCATCCGCTGGAAGCAGTCCGAGATGTGCCTGACGATGGGCTCCAGGCAGCTGGAGTCTGTGTGACAGTGGGCAGTGGTTGGGAGGGTGGGGGGGTTTGGAGGACCGTGGAGTGGAGACGCAGTGGATCTGTCACGAGGGGCAGAAGCAGGTGGGGGTGCTATTCCATGTGGAGAAGGAATGCTCAAACTGGTTTCCTGAGTAGCTTTAAAACAGAACAAAAACCAAAACAGAAGAGAGATTGTAACTGGCAGCAGACACTGTTAGTCAGTGAAAATGATGAGGGCAGGGTTAGACTAAACTAAACATGCACAGACAAAGAAAGAACAACTTAGTGCAGCCACATACCTGCAATCTCTCCATTGGTTGATGATTCTTGATCCTCTTCTGGGCATGGGCCCCTCTGCTGATGTGGGAATCCCGTATTGCTAAATTCAAACACATCTGCTGAATGTTCTACACCCTCCAACTTGATGTCAGAGTCCAGCTGCCAAGAATAATGGCGTTCACCCTCCTCCAAAGAGCTCAGACTTGGTCCTCTCCTCTCCAAAGAAGCAAACCCATGTCCAGTGGCATCTATATTTAAACATGGTGTCCGATCTGGTGAAGCAGTATAGGGCCCTCCATTACCTGTTACGGCCCTCCGACTCAAAACAGCATCCATTTCTGTAAAGTATTTAAAAGTGCAAGGCTGCGAGCTGTCGACACTCCTCTGTAGTTTGGCTCTCACATAGTTGGCCTTTAGAGTTTTCACCCGGAGCCGACACTGCTGAGGGTTGCGGAAGAAACCCATTTCACTCATTCGGGCCGAGAGTTGCTTAAAGACATGGCGGTTTCGGAGGTTCTCCGCCAAACTCTTCTGGATGCGTTCGTCGCTCCAGGCACACAGCAACACCCGAGTCTCCTCCACGGTCCAGTTTACTGAACGCTCGGCCTCACGTTTTCCTTTGCAGTCAGAAAGAGTGGATGGTTACAGTAACAGCTGGGATATCACCTCTGCACCATTTCCAAGAGAAACATCATTTAAACCCATCAGTTGTGGATGTAATAATGGTCATCACTGATGTGTCCTGTATATTTCATGCATAAGTTAAGTTCATATTCTAATTAAAACAATAACATAACACACATCTAATATGACCACATTTGTTGTTGTTTAATTACCCTACCAAGTATCTAAAATGTAGATTTACATTATATATTTAGTCTGACGAGCACAAAAGACGACTATGTTAAAATAATGCAGATATTAAATGAAAATAAAGTTTTGACCGCCTGCATCTGATCATTTAGTTTAGATGGAGTTTAGAGGAAGCGGATGTTACCATCTAGAAGTAAAATTGAAACCAACCTGCTACAGATGAACTGAAAGTTTGACTTATCCACAGTTCAGATACTTTACGGTAACAGAGTTTACGCAGAAACATGTGGAATGTCCCGAGAAATCTCTGAGTTTTATTATCGGCGAATACCCGATAAGAAATGAAGCATCAGTCTGTAAGAAGCTACATTAGAGGCTAACAGGAAGCGCTTGCGGACATTATTACATCCCGCACGCTGTCCTGTCAATTAAGTCCCAAAATAAACACGTCGAGTGGTTAAAGGTTTCTTACTTCTTGCCGTCGAAACAGAGTTTGTCGAATTGATCATCGCAGGATTCATTTTTAGAAATTCGAAGGGATGTAAACAAAGCCGGCGGTGCCTCGGAAACAGCCCACTTCCGGGTAACGCCGCTTCAGCGCGTGATGTCACGCGCCTGGGCTGGAAATAGCGACTTCCCCAAACATAAAATAGCAGAATAATAAAGTTTTCCACAAAGACACATCTAAATTACATCAGACATTCTTCATATTACGCACTTATATATCGTCCCAGTTACTTTCATCAACATCATATAATTATAATTAAACTTGCATATTATTCGTACGTGTGCTTTGCATCTGAGAACACCCTAGAATTATGTGATTATATATATTATATAAAAAAGCTGATTTTTTAAGAAATGTCAAAAGGTCTTAGGGAACATTTGACCCCCCCCCCCCCTTTTTTTTTGTTTTGTTTCTACAGTCGTCTATTTGACCCAAGAGGCATTTGTTGAATGGAGCGGCCATTTCCACTAAGACCCCTAAATTCATGTCAACATCTGAATATCAAGAGAGAAACATCCAGAGGAAACACCTCCAACAGACGAGGATGTGTTGGTGGTTTGTCTTGAGCATTCTCAGGATGTCTGTTAATCATGTGATGTCCCTCCTATTTCATCTTCTCTAATAGTCAGTCTTTCATCTACTAATACAACAATTAGTGGGAAGGGAGGGTCTCAAAGTGTTGCTAATGTGGATCCAGTCAGCCCTCCTGCTGGTACATTTGCATTTTCAGCATTCAGCCTTTGTTCTTCTGACTCAGAATGAGTTTAACGGGAATCTGCAAAAGAAAGCACTGGTGTTCTTTGGTGTTCTTTACAAATAAAGACAATTTTCCAAGTGTCTGAAGGAGAAATGTGTGTAAACCATACATTTACTACATATCTTTATTTTATATAAATGCCAACCATGGCATGTCTGAGAGACAGACACTTCATGTAAAAAAAAAAAAGACTCTCAGACTTAAATATTCTCAAGAATAGTGGAATTAATATGACCACCAGAAACTGATTACACAACAGAAACTGTCCCTTTCAGTACTGTGCAATGACCTCACAAAGAGGAAATAAAAGTTCTAAAATAAGGCTCAGGTTTTTTTTGTTTTTTTTTTACCTTTAGGAGCATCAGACAGTGGTCAAACGGCGAAAGTGGAGCAAAAACGCGTCACGTAAAAATCCAAACACAAAACCTTCTTTGGAAAACCCCACCAAAATTGCTCTTAATTCATCATTATTACTGATGAGCTGTAAATATTAGAAGACTGACAATATAGGGATGTTGAACAATTCAATCACCATCAAGCGAGCGGCTTTGAAAGCGCAGATGAGAGTAAGTGGAAGCCAAACAAGTGTGACAGAAAGGTTGCTCACAGATTGACTATTGCGCAATCAACTTCAGTAAACAGCAGAGAATCATGAGACTTTTGGTCATCAAAGAGGCACGATGGCAGAATAAACGTCAGGCTGATAAAGTGGTTTGTTGTACAAGCTCTGCTTAGATTTTATCCTTCTTTATCTTGTAAACTGCAGCAATGGTAACACACACACACACACACACACACACACACACACCACACACACACGCACACACACACCACACACACACACACACACACACACACACACAGACTCATGTAGCAATGATGAGCCTGTCACAGAATAGGTAATTACAGGCAGAGAGGAGCTGAGACAGTTGACTGGACATTCATCTCATTACTCAAACATGCCTCCAGGCTTTTCTCCAGCGGCCGCCTGAGCCTCATCACACACTCTCCTCTTACACAAACAAAGGCACACCATCCCTTTTTAAGGACTCAAAGCATTTCAGATCGATGTTTGGCCGCTAACAGCTGCCATTGGTGAACATTAGATTCTCTGCAGCATTTACAGGGATGACTATGTGTCTGTAGACCCTCCTGTGAACTGAACATGATGAGAGGCCGCTTTCTTTTATGTGTGATTTGTGGTGCAGAAAACCAGGTCAGTGAGCATACAGTGAGGTGTGGCGAGGTACAGACGGCTCACACGCTCAAAATGGTTACAGCAGTTCAGGCTGAAGAAGAACTGAGGCTACCCGCTGAGGGAGGAGGCGGGCTGATGCTACCCGACCGCTTCACATCAGAGGTTTGAAACTTTCACACCGCAAACGAGTGTAAGACTCAAATCAGGAGCAGTTTGTGGAATCTGCATTGACTCTCAGACTGAGCAACTTCGCATTTATGAGTTCTCAATCCTCCATGACTGCTTTCTTCTGGTGGTTTTAGAACCTCGATGTTGTTTATATCTGTGTTCTTCTCTGTGTTTCTCACCACCAATGAAAAAAAAACAGTATGTTGTTTATATCTGTGTTCTTCTCTGTGTTTCTCATCACCAATGAAAAAAAAACAGTGAAATTAATGATTAATTATTAATATTTAAGTAATGTAAGTTGTTCTAAATGCCTTCAAGCTTCAGAGTTGTGCACACTTAGTGCAAAAAAACATGTTTATATTGTAAACAAGGCAAAAGCAGCATCACAGAGGATTTTTGTTGTTGGAGTTCTTATCACATTCTTCAGTACATCCATCTCCAAAAATAAACCACACAGGCTGCTTCCATCATCTGTGACTTTGGCATGAGAAGGATTTGTGCAATAGATGGAAAAACTCGGCCTCAGCGATAAAATTTGTTTAATTTAGGTGGCATTTAGATTTGTTTTCATGTTGTAAAAGTTAATAAGGCTTTTCTCTAGCAGCGATTTCCCCACCCACGAACAAAAGCTAATGTAGCATTCAGCTCCATGATCGTGGCACAAAGATGCGTTCAAGATACATCAAGTATTTCATCGCCTTGTTGACCATCAGTCAGTGGTCCCAGCTTAGAATTCCCAGTATTAATAAACTCATCGGCCACACACTCCCCAGCATTTTCCAGGTGAACAGCTCTATGGGTCATTTACATCTTGCAGATACAAACCACATCTTTCAGCTCCGCCCCCTGACAGCTTTCCCTTAAGAATGCTCTGTACAGCAGGCAGAGAAAGTCAGGCTTTTGGACTGGAACCATAAGCTGCTCATTGCTTGTTTATACTACAACAACGCATGCAGACGCTGTTTGGCCGTGGCTGCCTTGTGCAGCTGCGAGGCATGTGCCTCCCCTCCACGGTGGGATGCTGAGCCACAGGATTTTAAAACACACATGGAGGAACCACAGCAGGTCGTTTATCAGCTGTAAACGTAGCCTTCGGAGCCGTTGTGATGTTTTTCAAAGCTTCACTGCAGCCTCTCATGTGAAGGACTTGGTCCCTCGCCTGGCTGCCCTCTCATTTGCTCGTATTTTTATAGTAGCTACCAATTTGAAGAGGCCGCTTTGACCGATAGCAAACTTCTGGCAGCCGACTGCCTTTCAAAACATTTCATACGTGCGGCAGATGTGTATACAGAATGAGGCAAACATTGGCTGTTATACGTTCAACAAGAGAGATGCGTTTGAGACGTGGTGATGAAGAAGTGCGGTTGTGGTGTAACGACAGCTCTACAGTACAGTAAATACAGTTCCTTCATCACATGTGGGTCACAGGCAGCTGAGATGATCCTCAGTCAAAATGCACATTTCCCATATGTCTCAGGAGCATCTGGAAGTCTGAGCAACCCCGCAGGGATTTCCACCTTGAATTCCTTCTTTCTTTGTTCGTGCAGTCGGCTGCTTCAAACAGGAACTCAGAACCTCAAAATGGAACAAAGAGTTGAGAAATTTCCCTCAAAAGCTTTGTTTTAAACAGCCACATTCCAAGAGGTTGAGCATTTGTTGTCCTCATCACATAAATGTCTTTATTCTTCACCTGCATTGTGATTAAATAAGGCTGAACGCTGTTATTGGTATCATCCATCTCTCGGTGCGCTTTTGTTTCTGGAATCCAGACAGAATTGAAATTCATCATTCAGCCTTTTCCCATTCCTCTGTTGCCCCCTGGGAGCCTTTGGATTGCTTGGAATGTGTCCCTCCTATGTCACCGAGGTGACCCCCTTTTGGTGGCCGGAGAATGTCCAGCATGTCAACGCCAGGACTGTTTTCACAGCCCTGAACAAGTGGCTGCGTTTCTTCTGGTAAAGTGATCCTGACCACACAGGAGGAGCCCTCCTCTGTAACAACCCATCCCCCCACCCCCAAACCACAGCAAACATCTGAACTCCTACTACTGTCAATCAGCACCTGATTCTCCCAGCAGATGATCACAACCATGTGGAGGAACTGCTGGGTCCAACTGAAGCAGGAATGTGTTTCTATACCAGTGAAAATACATTTTACTTTCTCTGGAAGCCTCCGAAGGTACAACGTTCGCAGTTTGAAAACCAAGAGCAACAACTTAGAGCATAAATCAACAAAAGCATGAACATCCCAAACCTGTCCCAGTCAGGACATAGCTGATCATTTTGGAGGACAGCAGAGATCAGAGTTGGTGTTTGATTTCAGAATTTGCATCAACATTGCAGAGGTTCAAGAGCTGCAACAACAAACAGTACAGGTCATCACACTGGGATCTGTATCCCAAGCAGGGATCTGTGTCCCACACAAGGATCTGTATCCCATGCAGGGATCTGTGTCCCACACAAGGATCTGTATCCCATGCAGGGATCTGTGTCCCACACAGGATCTGTATCCCATGCAGGGATCTGTGTCCCACACAGGGATCTGTATCCCAAGCAGGGATCTGTGTCCCACACAGGGATCTGTATCCCAAGCAGGGATCTGTGTCCCACACAGGGATCTGTATCCCAAGCAGGGATCTGTGTCCCACACAGGGATCTGTATCCCATGCAGGGATCCGTGTCCCATGCAGGGGTTCTGCAACCTGAATCCACTTTGCACCTCCGGAGCCATAGAAGGTAATGAGTTCCAGAGCTGACATTGTTCTCTGAGGGATATTTGGACTTGCATTGTTCTGCTGTCCTCCGTCTGGACAAAGTGAGATGTGTGGAGTAAATCTTTAACTGAAGAGTAAACACTTTAAGTTCCACTGCAGTCATGGAAGCTACAGCCTGATTTAGATATGGAGGATGAGGAGAAGTCAGTTATTAAAGTGTGTTTATTGTGTTTACTGACACACTTCAGTTCATATTTATCTGCTTGTGTGTCTCCTCAACTGTTTCTGGGCCCTTTTTAATGTCACCAGGAGAACGAGTGGGTCGCACAGGCAGCAGCATTTGTAGTTTCCTGGACTTTGGCATCATGTTCCTCTCCTGGTTCGGACAGGGAAGCACTGAGCCCAGTTCCTGATGGCTCTGCCAGAAACAGGCGGTGGCCAGATTCATCCACTCACCTGCCATCAGCAGTATGAGAGGAAGCAGGTGCAGATGAATTAGTGAGGAGCGCCGAAGACCCAGGAGCTCAGCCAAACAATAATATCATTAACCACATAAAAACAGAGGAGCTCGGCTGGGACGGTGGGGAGATACTGGACTGGGAACAGCAGTAATTAGCCCGAGCAGCTGGGAGCATGTGTGTGTGTGTGGGGGGGGGGGGGGAAAGGGGGTCTGTCTTTCTGCCTGCCTGGACTACTTTTATGTCATTGTAACAAATCATCTATCATATTTTAACGGCACTGCTGACCTCAGAATGTCTGCGTCTCTTTGTTTATCTCACACAGTTGGTATTCGGGGGGGTGATTTGGAGGAAACAAAGGAAACAATGAGCCACCGACTCCCCCCAAACACACACACCTCCTTAACTAGCCCTCCTCCTTTCACAAGAGCAGGACAGGGTGAGAGCTGAAGCCCCACCCTGGAATAACAAGAAACATCCCAGAAGGCAAGAGGTCCAGAAGGTTCAGGGTGGGGTCACATGAGACCGTCAGAAGTTTAATCATATTCACATCATCTTCACACTCACACTCCGCTTTATGGCAAAAGCATCTCCATAAGCACCAGAACTCCCTAGTTTCCATACATACATACGGTCACTCAAACTCTGGAACAGAACCGGGGTTCTGTGTGGATCTGGTTACCATGTGAGGCAGATTTGTTCCAGTTTTGCTGTGCTGCTGTTCCAGTAAATCACTGCTCCAGACAAACGGATACAGTGATTATTCTGATTATTCTTCACAGATTCCCCGTGAGTCTCTAGTGGAGGTTGGCTGGTATCAGGTCCATTCTGCTGTGTTCTGGCACCAGAGGACCAGACAGGCGCCAACTGTGGCAGGTTGAGCCCACATTTGTTCGCGACAACTGGCCTGATTGGGACCTGTCACTCATCAGTCATTGTGTTCTGATCCACCTGACACGTCCCAGTGCACGCTGCCTTTGACTCAACCGAGTCACCGATTGGTTAGCTAGAACCAAGTCCTGGGATGCAGAGGGTGGATCTGCATGAATTATATATTGCTCATCTGTCAAACTGGTATGATGTCACGTTGGTTCTGATTACTGGTTTGACAGGCACAGCTGATGCAGCCAGGCCCCCCCAGCTGTCCCCCCCATTAAGATTCCCTGTTCCATATGTTCTACAGACCAGCAGGCTCACTGAGGAACATAGAGCGCAGCAGAAGGCCCTGGATTAGATCTGGTGTGATCACCATCACATTTTTAAGGGAGTACACCACCGCCACTCCCAGTCCGTCCCACAAGAGCCAGACTCGCTGTCTCTTTGTGGATGTGAGATAAACTACAAAACACGATGACGGCTGCTTTGGTGGAGGCTTTATGCTGATGACGCACAGAGGAAACAATGGTCGTGTGTGTGTGTGTGTGTGTGTGTGGTGTGTGTGTGTGTGTGTGTGTGTGTGAGATTCAAATGACTACTGACATCACAACAAATTAGTCACGGTTGCAGCAGGATGCAATTTCATCACAACACACAAACTTCATGCTTGAATAATCTCTCTCTCTCTCTCTCTCTCTCTCTCTCACATGCACACCCACATGCACGTGCCTAAACACCGTGGCTACCTCGGCAGCCGCAGGTGCTGATTTGCAGGTCTGGAGGAGAGCCAACACACCAAAGGTCCGAAACTCAAGCATTCATCTGTCTGCCCGTTTCTGCTCTGATGGATCCACATCATTTACACCTTCTTTTCATCATTTGGCCTTGAGTGCTGGAACTACACTCACAGAGAAATGGAAGAATGGTCCAGACGTCCGGGATTACGTCATCTGGCTTTATGTAAGAAGGACATGGTGGTCAGTGGAACGGGCCTTTTAGGGCACTTTTCTCATCTCAGAGGATGGACGGATGGATGAAGGAGAGTGAGGGGTGGTGGTGAAGCCCCAGTGCCAGACCTCTGTGACAAAGAGCGGCACAGATGGCGGCCCTGAGCTGGCTGGCGTTCAGGGGACCAAATGGCATTCCACAACAGGACCAGATGGACCCATGCGCTCTCTCCCTTTTTTGCTTGTGAAAAGAAGAAAAACAGCAAAAGCAAAAGAAATGACAAAAACTACAATACAAGGGAGGAGAAAAACATGCGGAAGAAACTGAAGGAAGCAGCTTTCCACCTGCCTTCCAAAGCTCTGTTCAAGAAGCTCCAGCAGCTGCAACTTTAAAGATCTGAGGCAGAAAAAGACAAGAATAATTATTTGGAGGAGGGACACGGATGCTAGCACACATGTAGGTCTTTGATGGAGACTGAGGTTTCTACGTGACATGTGCAAAAACATCAGTCACACCAGTCTGATGGACAGTTATAGTCACACAACCGAGCTGACCTCAGGACAGGAACTGTCACTTAAATTTGTTTCCATTTCACCTCTGATAGCAATAGCTCAACTCACAGCTGCCAACACTAATGTGAAAACCAAGGAAACAATGACCCAGAGTTCCTCTCTTTACTCTTAGAACTGGGATACTTCAAAGGCTGAATGGGATTATTTCACCATCCAACCCTCAAGGCAGCACACGGGAAGGAGGATTTAACAGAGCTTGCATAGAAAACATAAAGGAAAAGAGTCGACATTCTTGACGGGAGGCGTTTTCCGCTCGTCTGTTGGCCTTAAACTCTAAAGCCTTCAATAAACCCGTTGAAGAAACCTGAGGACACTCAAGTCTTCAGCAGGGATTCCCAACGATAACACGGCGGCGATAACATTGACTATTAGTTCCCTCTGCTGCACAATTAATCACCAGCAGGAACGATGAAGAAAAAAACAGGAGTCGTCGATCCGGCAACTGCAGAAACGCGGTCAGCTAGACAACGTTTCACATCAGGTTTATTATTATTTAAGGAGCTACGACTCGCTCCTGTTATTCTGGGGAGATTCAAACGTGTTCAGACGTGTATATGAAATATTAAAGTACAGTAGTTCTCCGCACAGACAATAGAAGAAGTAGGACACGTCCCAGCACTGGGGGGGTGTAAAAGAGTCTGAGAACACCCTGTACAGTAACTGATGTATCAGCCCTGCTCAGATGTGTTTTAGCCCTCAAGTTTAAACCCTGCAGCTTCTTATGCTAACAAACAAGGTTTTAGAGCAGCTTTGAGCACTTTAAGCTCAAAGTCCTTCCTTAGAACAATGCTCTACTTATGTAATGAACTTTCCTGCTTGAATGCCTTTTAATTTGGATTTTCTGATTCATTTATCTTCCCCGTGAGGTCTTTGTGTCTATAAACATAACAATGTGTCTATGTGAGTAACCGTGCACGATGTGTGGTGTTAGTGCTATTAACACACTTGCTGCAGAAGCATGACAAATTCAATTTGGCTTTCCACAAAAGACTGGTTATAAAAGGCGACCTGAAGGAAGGCGTGACGTTTGGGTCTCTGACACGAGTGATTCGGCATGTTCAACCCGAAACGCATCTTTTTGAGGAGGGGCGTCAAACAAGAGGAAGCGAACTTAAGTTGTTCCTGCCACAGGTTAATCTCAGCAGTAAATGATGCAAGTGTCAGCTGAAGCACAAAGACCAGAGGATGATCCTGGGGGATTAACCCCCACTCACAGAGCACAATCTGTCCCTCCACATAAAAACAACCTGTAGCAGACAAAGTTCGACCACAGAAAAAAGCCAAGTATCAAAGTCACGGTCCCTTTTTTCTTCATCCCTCCTCCTGGTTCCACACTTCTGTTACCTCCTCCTGTTGTGCTGCGGAGCTTCGGTCCAGTTTGAGGCGCAACATCAGCAGCTAGACCCAAGGAATGCAGCAAAAAACTGCTCTTGGGTCTGACCAGCATCATCCACCTTGTGTTTAAAACATGGAGAGAAATGGAGATGTGCACATGTCTGAGACAGCCAGGACTCAGGGTCCATTTATTGGGGACACACAGTATACAGGTAGAACGCAGGCAAAATGAAGGGAAAAAAAGTGTATTTTTGGATGTCTACAGTCACCAGTGAGAGCCTGATGATGCTGGTAACCATGGTTACATCCTGTCGAGATGCAGCAGCAGGAGTGGGATTGAGAATCCGTCTCCAGTTCCTGCTGTATTTGTCATTTGTGTCCCGTTCTCTCAGAATATCATCCCGACTGGCCTTCTCTCAGGGGAAGGGCGGTGGGGGGGGGGGGGGGGGGGGGGGGGAGTGGGCACTCCTGCTTCTCTGCATTGGGAGTAATTAGCCTCGTACCCCTGCGTCTCCCCTCACTCACGCCTGTGGCACTGTGTGTAAATGAGCTCTCGTCTCCCGTCTTCCCTCCTCTGTTGGAAACAGAACCGGCGCCTCGCATGCATAAAGCAGAGTTCAGCTTTGTTCCGTGATGACGCCCCAGTTTTCCAGCAACCTCAATGTCATCCTCAAAGGAAGCCAATAAACCGTGGAACGTAGAGGCGAAGATAAGATGAGCAAGGGAGGTCAGGAAGTGTTCGACTGCAGGAAAATACACATTTATCTAGAACAGCTTTGAGCGTTGAGGTTTGGTCGTTGTGAAATACTAAACTAAACTGTTAGACGTGGTTCTGCACTGAAAACCGCAGCGGTGAGCGGACACCCGGGGAAGTGCTGTCATTCTCCATAGGAAAACAATGAGTCTAGCTTTAAACATATCTGCCAATGACGGGGCCAGCGTGAGGCGGCGCCGGTGCCATTTTCTCGTAGATTGCTTCAATCACAAAAACGGACGGTATCAAACCAGCCCAAGTCCGAAAGTCCGACCCCAGCTGGATCCCTTAAGAAGAGGAATTGCAGGATCTGTGCTGTTATTTTTCCAGGTTTGACATTAAAGGAGAGGAGAGAAAATCCAGCTCCACAGAAGACCGACAGAATGAGGTTATCAGGACAGTTTCCCCCCACAGATATAGAAAATCCTTCTGCTGCAGCTCTCCTGGTGGGGTTACGGTATTAAAGTCACCTGGTCGGACATGACTGGTGACTGGAGAGATGACGCTGGGAGAGAGAACATGATGAAATGATGCTTTTTCCTCAGCGCTGCTCCCCTTGAGCAAGGCAGTAATTCACGGTCTGCTGCAGCTTTGGTGATGGTGCTGCTGTGAATTAGGACATGAGGATGGATGGAGGCTTTGGGTATAGGAGCCTCCTGTGGCCTGCTGCACTTTTAATCACGGTGAGTCGGCAGAATTTAAAGACCTGGTTTTCAGCAGCATCCCAGTGTTTCCAAATGGCACACCAGGACCTTCCTGTTGGCTCCTCTGTTGGTTTGCTCTGATGTTAAGCCTCCACAATGAGCTATGAACCAATGCTGATAACTGGGACACAGCTGGAATGACCGCAGCTCCCAGTTATGTCAATGCTGGCATCTTTTCCATGGCCTCTTCATCTCGCACTGCCGCTATCAGTAATTACCTTCTGACATATCAGACTGGTTTGAACCCTGTTTGAAGATGTGAGGAGCGCGTCTGAGGGTCTCTGAGGAGCTATGGCTGAGGTCCCTTGCATAACAAATGCCTTGAATCAGGACCAAGTGACCTAGAACTGCTTATGTAAGCTCCTCTTTTCAGGTCAGAGTTATGGGGAAGAACTTAACATCTAGGTGACACGTTCACATTTAAGTGTGGGTCACTGCATGACGGATGGTCTGGCTCCCACACCAGAGAGGAGTCCACCTCCACCGCGGTGATCTTTGCTGCTTTTATACTTTTCATTTCTACCTCCTGAATTGAAAAAGGAAGAAGAACCTTCTGCTGCTCTCAGGGTCACCGTGCTTCTTTGTCATATCAAACACACCTGTAACTGCTCCTTTGCTTAATAAAACACTCGTGAAGGTGAGCCACAGACGGACTGGCGTCACGAGGGTTTTCATTTATTCATGACTGTTACTGGTGCCGAGACTGACAATCGTGATGTCACCACAGGGCTTAGAGGCTGGAAGGTCACCCTGGACAAAGAGAGACTTTTCATGACCAGATTTCATTCATTTAGGTTTCTGATCAATCAAATAGACACACGGGGGCCTGTGGGAAACTTTCAAATTTCACCCCAGCTGTAGGGTGAAGCTGCTCATTACTATGGTTACACTAGTGGCGCTGATGAGGAGGAGCACATGATCCTGAGGTCAAAGGTGAAGCCATCGGTGAGAGTCTGCTGGCACCTGCTCGGTGAGGCGGCAGGAAATGGAGAAGCAGAACGATGGTTTCATCTGGAGCTATTCTCTAAATGTGACTTGATAAACATTTTATTTCTTGTTGATGATCCTGCTTGTTTGAACATGTGAACTCATCACCTTCATGAATGATTCTGCATGATCATGTGATCACATGGGGTTCTGCAGTCACTGTTGAGGTTCACATCCCATCATCTTCTCTGTAGCACGGAGAGCTGCCTTTGAGGATTCCGTCCAATCCAATTCCAAAGCAGCAAATTCTATCCCCTCCTCCCCGCCTTGAAAATATTTAAGCAAAAACAGTTCAGCTGGAGGTCGTATAAATATCAAGGAGAAGAATGCCACCATAAAACTCTCCAAAAGTGGCTCAAAACAAGCAGCAAAGGTTTGATGGTTCTGACCCAGATATTCCCGACCAGTAAAGTAGGTGTTAAACTGGTCTCTGCTGGAACAAACTGGTTTCTCGTCACCATTATACAACATCTTTTGGGTCATTTCAACATGAAAATGGCTGTTTCTCTCCGCTCCTCCCTTCCTTGATTTCTCCGAGCAGATTTCAGATTCAGCTTATTTTCATACATTGCCAACAAGAAGGAACACGTGTATCCGTGTGTGCACATACCCTTTAACAAATGAAGCAATAAGAGCTTTTACTGCCACCGGCCAGGATTACCCATGAATAAACCATCAGCCAATTCCTCCACCCTAAATATAAAAAAAAAAAAAAACCTCTTTTATGTCCAAGATTAATTTGTGTCTCCGTAAATGGCAAACAGGACAAGCTGTTGGATATTTGATCTGAAACTCTATTTGTTTAAAATCTACATGCGTACCCAGCCCTGAGCGGTTTTAATGCATAATTTTAACCTAAATGTGTCTTTGTGCGCGGACCTGATAAGGACGGTTTTCTCTCCAATTTTCATAGCTTTGATTCTAAAGGGCATTTGGACAAAGAGGTATAAAGACATCCTGATCGTTCACGTGGCAAGAGAAGGAAATATTGTCATTGTTTAAAAAAAAAATCCTATAAGATGATTTTATTTCTTTATTTTGTTTAACAAACGAAGTCACCACATAAATTTGAGCTCTGATCCAAAAGGTCCGACAGCAAAGATGAACCGACAAAGAGTCCAGCCAACTCGTCTGTCCCCCGCTTGATCTGACTGGACAATCGGTCAAGATTCGCACAACAACGCGATCCGTCCGATGGCCGAGCTGCTGAACTCCAGCCTCCACCAGCTGTAATGTTCTGAACATGTGCGATATCAGATATGTCGACTGTTGTGCGATCATAACACTGCAGGAAAAGATCAAAGAACAAGAAACATGCTATTTTATCACCAACAGTCAAGATCCAGCATAAATATCAGAGCTCTGGATCTCCGTCTACGCTGACCACCCCTGCAGCTTTACCAGCACAGCTCGTCTGATGATGATCAAAGATTCCTCTGATCAATAATCAAACATTTCCCCGAACATCAAAGGTGAGGGGGTAACAGAAGGATGCTAGTTTTAAAGCATTAATTTGTAAGGGCTTAACTGTAAATTGTCAACCTGACGCCAGGTTAACGGGATAAATGCCAACAGTGTGTCTGGTGCCACTTTTACGAGAGGAACACATCAGGATGACAATCAGGGGACAAAATCTGGAAAACATCTAATCCAAACTTTCAGTCATATTTTACTCCCATTTGTATTATTTTATTTATAAAATCTCTCTGAATATGGTAAGCTAGGTTCAATAACACGGCCCCCGCCCCCCTGATGGAGGTTAATCATCTGAATACTCTTGACTGAGCTCCAGTTTGGCAATTTTTCAATGAGGTCAGAGGGAAAAAAACACTACAGCAACTTAATTTCCTCTTTCCATCTGGATTTCTAAATTTAAAAGTAAACAAATGATTTTAGACCTGACACAGGAAGGGTGTGCGATAAAGTCCTGCAGCTGTTCTGAGCAAACTCCAACTGGTAGAAAAGTCGCTGAGAAACCAGCAGCACTGCAGGGATCCTGTGCACTAATATCTTAATCTATAGATTATGATGTAACAACATGCCTGAGTCTGTGGCAAATGGGTCAGTTTGTGACTATTAAAAGTGGATGAATGTATGTTTTATTCTATATTATTAGTGATCGGTTCCATCGGTACCACAGCTACCGTCTGTACATTTGTCTGGGCTAAAGATCACATGTCAGAGAAAAAATAGGCCTTTGGTTTCCAGACACTGCTGTGAAAAAAAGCTGGTCTGTAGCTACAGATGGGAGGAAATCCTAAATTCCCTCCAATTAACTCATTTCTAATAGGAATGAGAAAGAAGAAATAGGTGTTATATCATTACAATGGGACCTCTACTTACGAACGTCTCTACATGCGAAATTTTTATATATATATATTGTGTGTGTGTGTGTGTGTGTGTGTGTGTGTGTGTGTTTTCTATGTTCAGAGGCATGTGAAGGATAATGCAGCACGTCGTTGAGGCGCTAAATTAAACCAGCAGGAACTCGCTCTTGACCAACCAGAGCCAGCGCTCTGGCTGTTCGGATCAGCGGAGACGTGCTCGACGTTCTTCCCTGTTGGCAATAAACACACTCAAACACGTCCTGCAGATATCCCCAGTGACATCTAGACAGCTAATTTCATCCCAGCGGGTAAGAGTTCATCAATGTGTGTGTGACGGGAACAACAGCTGACAAAGGCAGACTTACATAACCGTGTGAAGTGTGTGTGATGCTGTCCAGTCAGAGGGTTACAGCACACCCCTGTCACACACACACACACACGTACACACACACACACGGCTCAGCAGCGACACGAGGTTGGTTGTGCAACAGCACTGTGGTCGCTCTTGATTGACAGAAGAATGAGAACACAGAAATGAAGAATACTCAGATTTACATTCAGATTTCTGATTTAGCAGGAAAACATCAGTGAGAACAGGAAACAGCGACGTTACCGAGGCCCAGTGTGCATAAGGAAATATTTCACTGTTGTATTTTCTCATTAAATACACAGAAATCAACATTTCAGTCACTCCCTAGTCTGCAAATGGTGCCATAAAGGCATCAAAACACAATAATTAAGTAGCAACGTGAACATTGATGATCCACAACAAACTGTTGCTTTGGTGCTTGTTTCAACTTCTCACTGTAAGTTTTGATTCTCCCCACATCTTCAGACTCTCATATTCTGAATCCTCGGTGGTTAGCGCCCCACTTCCCAACTAACTTACAGGTTCTCGCCAACCAGCTTCTCCTGATTCCGGTCATGTGACTGGAGAGTTCTGGAGACGACCATGAGGGAATGGATGATGAACAAATGCATAAATCTGTCAAATTCACTTGGCGCTGCAGGTGGGAGTAATTCAATAAACTGCGTGCCAGTTGGCAGAAAGTCATCCCCCCCCAGACAGAGCGAGCCGTGCAGAACCAGCGGGCTGCTTAATAATCTCCTTTGTTGCTGCTTAATTGGCTTTCCGTGGCGGCTGCCATGAACATTCGCATCAGACGACACGAGAGGAGCCGAAGACGACTGAGACAACAAAACAGGATTTCCCTCCATCTGCCGTAGAGAACAGGCTCGAATTCTGAGGAAGACCATGTTGTCTTAGCCAACGGGCCATTCTCACACCACAAAAGTACACACACTTACACGGAACACACAATGCTGACGTCTGTTGCCGTTTGTGTGATTGTTAATCATCAGAAACCCAAATTCTTGGTAAATATTGCAGATAAAACAGCCACATATGTCAGAGCGACTCACCGGCCTGCTGGTGTACGGCGCTGCGCTCTCATTGGTCAGAGTCACAAGTATGGTTGGCTGAAGAAGAGAAGAAGAAGAAGAAGAAGAATCATTGGGGAATCACTGGAAGTTCTCCAGTCTGACATCAACATGTGTGTGTGTTGACACCCTCTTCCTCACCAGGGTCACGCTGGCGTCGAGAGAGGCGAGGACACTCCCAGGAAACACACTCACACACACCTTCAGGACTCATCGGTCGAGCTAATGTGTGTTTGTGGACTGTGGGGGGTTAATGATGGTAATAAAATCCAAATTAAATCCAGCAGGACAGGTGCCTCCGGTGCAACTTTGGACCATTTTAATTTGATAATTAAAGCTGAAGTTTGAAATGGAGAAAACTGAGGGGGCAGAAATCCACACAAGTGTGTTTGTCCACGTGGCAACCAAACACACACATGTGGATTTTTTAGAAATAAAATAGAAAGCGACAAATCCCAGCAAATGAAAAGCCAGAGCTGAAAAGTAAAGTGCGCTCCCCCCCTCCGTGTGCTACTCTCTGGGTGGGTTTTCAGCTTTAATCTCCTCAAGATGAGCACACGTAGGGATTTATGGGCTGCCGCCAGCAGCTGCCTGCTGTTGCGTAACTCAGCCAGGATGTTTCACTGTGACACAGAAATCAGAAATCAATGGGAAAGACAGCGCTGATGCCGCCACAGCAGGTGAATTCATCCCCCTCGTACAGGCAGCGGCGCCGCAGCGCCGCTTTTGTTCATCGTCAGCTTGATTTTCACCAGTAATGAAGTCAACCACAAAAGTGAGATGAGGGAAATTATCTCCTGTCAGGAAATTACTCATCTGACGCCGTAATAACGTATAGGCCAAATCCTCTTAAAGCACATTAGCAAAAAAGGGGATTTTAAATTGATTAAAAGCTGGACCTGTTTGCATTATCTAACAGAGGATAAAGAGATCAACCCCTATAGGACGAGTCCTGAATACAGCTGCCTCTGAGAGGACGGGGCAGGGACACTCGCTGGAAACACCTTTACACAGCATACAGGAGGAATAATTCCCAACGCAAATGGAAATAATGGCCAATTTACAAGCTGCTTATGGAGTAGTGTCTCCCTTGGCATTAATCTGATGACCTGCTGACGTGGGAGTGGACAGTTTGTCCCATTTTCATCATTTTGACCCTGTTTCTGGACGGACGACGGACGGACGGACGGATGGATGGACGGATGGCTGGATGGGTGGCTGGACGGGTGGCTGGCCACCCCATGACCCACATGGTCTAGTGGTCAGGATTCCTGGTTCTCACCCAGGCGGCCCGTCTTTAATTCCCGGTATGGGAACTCTTTACCATCTTATCTTCCTTCCATATATGGTGTCAACAAACTTTAGACAGAGGTCATGTGAGGCTGTTATGAAACAACAGGGATCATTATATAATACCAGGAAGCCCCTGGCCCAGTTTCAGAAGACCTCTGGAACATGTGACCCCTCAGGCACTCTGTTCAGAGTCCTCCTCCATCAATCTGCTTCCTGCTGAAACACTTTTGCCGCCATGTTTGCAGACGTGAAGAATTCTTCAAGTTTCAGCTGCATCATAACTAATAAAAGTGCTGCTGGTCCTCGGAGGACCATGTCTCCCGTACAGCAGATTGAGGATCAGCTCTCTCAGAGGAAGAGTTCGTCTGGGCCTTTAAAATGGGAACCAAGCTGAGTCCAAAATATGATCTCCGTAATGCCTGGATGGTACACACACCGCAGGTCACAGGAGGAGGAAATTAATCTGGAATTGGGACTCAGAGCTGTGTACGGAGAACTTGGACAGATGAGTCATGTGACCTCTGAAACCTACAGCGGTTGGATTAATACCAATTCATTCTCCGGAGCCGACTGATCACAGGCTGTCCAAAAATGTAGGCACACCTTTCATCTCCACACACTCGCCTAGTTCCCTTTGTCTAGAGGAACGAGTATGTTATCGGGGATCTTGGCCACGGGGTTTTGGGTGGGGGACTCTGAGTAGAGGGAACAAAACCCAACTCCCTGCTGTGGAAACTGTCTCAGTTTGTGATGTCATCACACGCATGTGGATCTGAAGAAAACAGGAAGAGCAGAGGAAGAAAATGGGATTCTCCATCTAAACCCTCATGCTGCTCAGAGTATTCTAGTCTGGTGACCACAGATTTCCAGTAAACAATGTCGACCAGTGTCCACTTAGTCCCTGGGATATTTTGGAGTGCATGGTATGTGCCCGGAACATCCTGTTCTGTCGGCTCCAAGAACACGGACTGACAACTAGAACATAAACAAAGTGACCAGTCAAAAGTGTTTTCATACCCGCTGTTTGGAGGAAGTCCTCAGTCCGAGGGGCTGGTTCCGGCACTGCAGAGAGACAAAGTGGGATTGTGAATAGAAAAAAGATTTTAAAAATTCATTTATAGTCGTTTCATAATCGATTTACCTAATCTCAATCAGATTATCTTTGGATGAGGTGATCTGACCTTTCTTTACTGTTTCACTCAATTCCTGTATTTCTGCTTCTTCTGTTGCAGTACCATCTAAGATTAAAGGGGGCAGCACTGGGTAGGACAAAAAGAGTAGTTTGGAAAAATCTCTTTCCGTTTCTGATGTTTTCAATGACTTAAAAGTAAACAAGCAGATCCAAATCCAAATGTAGATTTGGATTTATCTTTCTTTGTCCTTAATTGTGTGTTTGTTGCCCAAAACTTTTGGTTTGTTTTCATTGCCCCCTGGTTCTGTGTAACACCCAAGTTATGCATCAAAACACTTTATAATTTTACATATATAATTTATAATGGATGGTGTCAAAATGAAAGAAAATCTGATCATTTAACCATAACATGTGAGTGAAAAACTGTAAAAGTTATCTTAGCAGGGTAAACTGGGTTAAAAATTAAAGATGAATAAAGAACTAATCTATTTCAATTTGCTGCATGTGAGTATCAGCAAATAATCGGACTATAAATCAAAGATATTGAGGCGATCAGCACTTTGCCTCATTCATCAATTTGATGTAGCCAATTGAACCTGCTAAACACGGCCCAGTGTGTGTTGACCTCTACGACCTTGGCTGTCTAATTCCCAAACTTCACAGGTGAACAGGGTCAGCGGGTCGTGCACGCCGTTGGGAGATGTGCTCGCCCTCTGTGGAAGGTCGCAGGAGACGAAGAGTGTGTGAGAGACAGAGAGAGTGTGTGTTTAAAGGTCACGCAGGGCTTCACTACAAGGCTGAGGTGCCATTAATGAGATCTGAGGAGACAGTAGGGGTCACAGCCCCCTTTAGTCAGGGGATTGGGGGGATGGAGTGGGGGTGGGGGGCGGTGGTCTGACAAGCAGCATTACCATCAGAGTTGATGGCCACATGGGAGTATTATTAACTGCAGAATGATTTTATTATTGTTCAATTAAAACACGCTCTCTAGTGTTGGGTATTATTATGACGTGACTCTAATGCCTCTATAATACCTCTCCGAAACGACCCCCCACCCCCACCCCTCCGAATGTGGAGCACATCTACAGTTTCTCATTGATATTCGTACGAATGTGTCTCCTTGAAACAAGCAGCCACCAAAAGCATATTTGCACAGAGTTAAAATGCAGGTTGTAGCAGATGTGAAATTTCACCTTCCCCCCATCTTCATCACGCTGATGTTTGCTGAACATCTGGGATGGATCATTGCAGCTTCAAAAAAGGTTTAAAAACATCAAAAAGTTCAGAGTCTGACAGAAAGCCTGCTCTGCTTGTTCAAGGTGATTTATTGCCACCCACCAGAGTCCGACTCAATGTTTTTCCAGGTATCTTTTCTTGGATTTCTGACCAGCAAACTTCAGAAGGAACATGTTGGTGAGCCAGAGGTGGGCCAACAACAGCAACAGCCCGTTTCCAAGGCAACCAACAGACGCATGATCTTTCCTTCTGTTCCTCCTCTCATCATCTTCACCCTGCACTCTTACCAGGGTTATCAACACAAACGTGCATGGACAAAACCTCTGTAGAACAAGACCACCTTATTGATTCATCTTTTTTGTGATTTTCTCCATTATTGTACATGTTATTTAAATCAAGTAGAAGTGGCTCTTCCTCACTGACCTGTTTATTCAGCATCAACTGTCTCTGTGTCGCAGGAGAACCCCCTCAGATGTCCCCTCAGCAGAAATAATAACAATCATACCCACAGGTGCTTTATAAGGGGATGAACTGTAGCTTTAGTCTGTTATGAGGTGTCATGTGATCGCGTCTGGTTTTTCTCAGGTCTAAACGGTGGGATCAGTCATTTCTGGGCCGCGCAGCGCCCCCTGGTGGATATTTCATTTAGAAGATGTTACTTAGTTGTTCTCCTGTGATGAATCAATTCTAATATAATAAAAGATTTAAAGCCCATATCAGCTGCACGACTTCACTCCTACTTTCTTAATGGAAGAATTTTTAATGGAATTCATTTTTCCAATTACTCCCAAGGCCTGTAGGGATTCATATTATCCTTGTTTGTGGAGAAATTAGCATGTGTCTTTGGGGATATCAGGATGGGCTTCCACATTAGAGCGATAATTGATCAGTAATAACTGAGGAGCAGCACAGCTGTTCCCACTGAGGGAGGAAGAGGCTCTGATAACAGTCCTCATCAGCACCGTTGTTCCCCGATTAGCGGTTTGCTGTGATTGACGCCTCGGCCTAGAATGACACTCCATCCAGACGCATTTAGGCAGGAAAAGTAGGCAAGATCTCAGCGTACACACCCACATGCCCCTCTCTGGCTGTGTGGGTGACTGTCGGGGTGAGGGAACAGCTTCCCGTCATTGTTTCCTTCTCAGTTTTCCCGTCTGAGGTGCTCCTTGTCCTCTGGCTTACGAAGCTGAGCTCTCTTTACCCTCCCAAGACAAAACAACCTCAACTTTTGACCCCCAAACAGATGGAAACCTGCTGGATAATGAACCGGACGGACCCCAGAGCAACATTCTGATGTCCAGGTTTTATACTGGTTGCAGCCCCCCCTCCCGAGCCACTTGTCCTTCTCCTCAGGATGGATAAAAGTCCACAGAACCTCTGCTGTGCTGTCCTACACCGGCCCCCATGTTACTCACCAGCGTGTTGGTACAGGGGCCGACGAATCGCACAAACCTCCAGCAAAGCATTTTTAAATCCGGCCTTAAATCTTTTGGATTAAAGCTTCTTTTCAAAGGTCAATGCGAAGGCAGCACATAGAAGCATGTGTGAAATAACACACTTGCACCAGGAAATGATCACAAATTCAATTGTTCTTAAATCTCCATCTCATTAGGGGAGATTACACAGCAGCATCTGCAGTCCTGCTGCAGTCAGGACAGAAGATTTAACCAGGGAGGCTTTGGTCAGGGGGCAGGGACGTTTTATAGCCAAATAAGCTTAAATTTAGAGAAGTAAAGTCACATGAGCTGCTGAGGAAAGAGCGTCATCTTTAATGCAGCTGAGATGGTGGAACTGAGAATGAGGGTCGTTCTGCCGGACCTGCAGCCATTGTTAGGGCCAGGATGCCGGCAGAGCCACGTTAAGCCTCTCTGGAGCCTGAAA